>NW_027531873.1:3087562-3126615 GCF_008692635.1 Crocuta crocuta | reverse complement strand
AAGCCTTTCTTATTGCCTTTGAGAAGTCCTTGGAAATGTGGATTTATTTTGAGCTTTGAGTCCTTAGTTTTAAGGGGTTTTTTTAGGGAACATAGCTGCAGCCTACTGCATCACAGGGGACTCTCGGAGGTCACTGATGAAGCCACAGTAACATTTACACAAACCAAATACAGGGAGAGTTGGGCCTGATTCATGATATGGATAAACAGATTTTCTGCCTGGAATTTATAGAATATTCAGTTTGCTTTGCAGGTTTTTCAAGCACATCCTAAGAGTACAGTAGAAATACAGCTTTTTATGACATTTTAGTATGTCATATCTAAGGGCTAAGTGTTTCTGTCATTACCAGTGGCTCCAAATAGTAAGAATGCTTTATTTCAGGTTTAAATTGATATTGGATTGCTGTTTAGGTAAGTAGAAGTCTCTTATCCAAGTATAACTTGCCATTTTTAAGCCTTTTATGTGAGAGCTATTTAAAAAATTTTTGTAATAAACCAGTTTCATATTGTCATTTCTCTTGAATGCTGACATAAATTTTTCCTTCTTGACCCATCTTCAGTAATTGGCTCCTCAAAAAAGGAAATGAACTTGAACTTCTAACAGTGAGGATTTAGATTTGATAGAAGGAAAACCTTTGAGAGTGATAATTTGTTAAAGACCAGGATAGGTTACCAAGAGAGAGAGAATTTGTTATAACCAGGTCAGAGCACTCTTTTTTTCTGGGTCACCCCCTGGGGAAATGGAAATAGCTTTGTTACACAGAACTCTTTTTGCATGTGGTGATAGTTCATTGTAGAACTTTTTTTTTCATAGGGTATGCTTTAAATATATTTGTTTCCTGCCTTCTATGAACTTGGAGTATAAAATAAATTTGAGCTCTGTAATACTTGGGAAGGAGGAAGGAGATGTTTTATTGGCTGATGTGGAAGGCTTTCTCATATTTCATAGCTCAAAGTTGATGCTCTGGTGTAAGGAGAGCCTCATCAATATGGCCCACAACCATTCATTTCTTTAAAAGATCATTTAAAGGGCCCTTGATGTCTATATTTCTTTGTTCACAAAAGATATTACCAAATGAGTTCTAATAAGAAAATGTCTGGGTAGATAACCTATGTAAAGTACATACGTTTTTGTCTTCCTCATTTCCACATATTTATTCTTACTTGATAGTTTTAGGGCAATGTTGGCCAGGCTGAAGAAAAGCAAATCTAAAAAAGGATAAATAATATTCAGTTCCCAGATATTTTACATTTTGAAAGCAGTGTTAACTAGTGAATTTAATCAATTAGTTCCAGTTGGCATATTTACCTTATTGTTTCTAAGGATGCTTCCAAAGACTTGCTTCCCGTGTTCCCTTGAAAGGCATGTAGTTATTCAAGATTAGGCTTTGCATGTCAAACAACCATATTAGCACTTTGGAAAATCTTTTCAGGAACTGTAAAATGTTTGTATGAATAATATCTTTGAATAGATTTTGGTGCCTTTATAAATCTTATAGGGAGTTTTGTCATATATTAAACACATTAAAAAATACATCAAAAATGTATCATGGGAAAATAATAGGAATCGTGATTCAGTTGCTTTGTAATGTGACAGTCACACAGATCTCTAATGTCTCAGTGGCTGTGTAGAGTGACATAGCTGACATAATGAGGTAGGTTTACTTCTTTGTGACCTGAAGTGGAACATACCTTCAAAATGATTTCAGTCAAATAATGTTTTAAAAAAACTAAGTGGAATATGTTTGGAATCCTTCCTTGGTGGCATATTATTTTATATTAAGATGTATTGATTTTCTATTAGTGAATTATTTTGGTAACATGGAGTCTTCCTTCATGTTACACAATTGGCCAGGTACTTGTATACCCGAAATAGTCTGGCTCAGAAGGAAATTGGTCAAGACACTGTAAAGTCAATGTGTCTCTACTCAAAGCTAATCAGCTACTCTCCCCTAGCTAGATTCAAAAGGTCACTTCTGGTGTTGTGTTATACTTTTACCTTGTCCCTTTTATTAAGATAAATATTTGGGAATGGAAGATTAGCAAATTAGTTGTGAACTGAATATGGAAAGTATCTAAACACCACTACCATTTATCTGTCACCTTGTAATTTCTTAGTAAGAGCCCCAAATAAGAACCTTCCCAAAAAGCAAGTTAATGCTGAATACTGATTAACTCCATAAGAATGGAAATAATGCTTTTAAATGTAGATAATATGAATCTGAGTTAAGACTAATGACTTAAGGCCGGGAGATATTTGTGTAGATTATGTGCTAAAACTGACCCTTACAAAATACTTGTATTAGTCAGATTAGAGTTTCCATCTATGGTCATATCAGTATTTCCATTTGATTGTAGGAATTTGAAAATTGGCTGTAAAAATGTGCTTCAGGTAAAATTTGAAGATAAGCATCAGGGGGCATTTTTTTTTTGTTGTTGTTTTTGGGTGACTGTTTCTGGGAAAAGTAAGTATGTGAAGTGATGCAGAAAATCCATCTGGACAGTTAGGACCTGGCATTTTCTTCAGATGGAGAAAAGAGTACAGAGAAAACTTTCTGTGAGGGTCCTCCTGCTCCCTCTTATTTGTCATAAGAAGGTGACTACTCATGTTATCTGTTACTTTTACTTGAATGCAAATAACTTTTTTGCAATAAATATGTATTTTAAGATCTTCTTTCAATGGTTTTAAATAAAAATTTGCCTAGTTTCAAAGAATGAATATTATGGGAGCCTATGGGCAAGATTACAGTTATAATTCTGGTATGCTTGGACATAATTGGGAGTTCTGATTTAATAATAGAGAAAATGTAAGATTTTAGCAAGTTTGTGTCTCCCACTTTAACTTCACGCCCAATTTCTACTTGCGTACTTGATCCAATTGAAATCAATGAGCCTTACCCCCAAATGGGGTTCTCACTGCTTGTTTTTTCTTTCAGACTTGAAACCTTTGTTTAATATTACATTCTGATTACTTCTACTTTGCTCAATATACAACCAATGAATTAGAAATGAGTTTTGACATTTCTGTAAGTTTTTTTCCTATGTGATCTTTTTATTCTCACAGCTACTATGGTAGTCCATACTCAGAGTATAACACATACCCACATTATTTCCATAGCTGCTAATTGGCCTTCTACAGAGGTTCACATTTTGATTGGTCTAGCTTTCTTTATTCTCACTCCTCTGTTGAAGAACTTTTATAACCACCCTCTCCCCAATCCAACATTTACCCATTCAGCTAGAATTTAAATGGAACAGAAGCTTTGAAGTTTGTTCCTAATTACTTTTTCCAGCCTTGTCACCAATCAGAAACCTAATGTGAATCTTCTTCCCTGGTTCATTTATAGGGGCTCTCAAACACATAGGCTTATGCTGTTTTTCATGACTCAGAACACCCTCCCATTCTGATTCTTCCCAGTTTTTTTTTTGTTGTTGTTATTCAAGTTTGAACTCAAGATCACCTGTCTACCCCCCACCTTCCAAAGAAAGCTTTCCTTAACATTCTATTCTTCCATCATCTCTAATCTCTGGATCTAATCTACAAATTAATTATTTTGTTTTTCTCTGTGGTTTCTACCTTCCAGTTTTGTTTGGTATTTCAGAAAGACAATAATTATGTGGACCATGGTTTTGATAATAATGGGCTGATTTTAATGGGACCGACAATAGCAAAGCAAAGTACATCAAACTTCTTAACACTGTTACAAATCCAGACAAGGTCAAGTGCTGCTACCTTCCTACATTGTGGTACTTGAGGCTTTCCCCCCCCTCATAATGGATTACTCTTTGGTCATTTTCTTATGGTCTGGTATGAACAGGTCAACACAAGCATTATGAGATAATAACAGTTAAAAGAGCTACTGTTTATTGAGGACTAGATCTATAGTAATTGTCTTTCAATCATTGTTTAACAGGCTCTTAAGGAAGATATTAATATCTGCTTTCTAGAGAAAGAGTCTGAGGTTCAGAGGGGTTAAGTATTTTGACTAAGGTCACATGGCTAGTAATTGATAGAGGGGGAATTCAAAGCCATTCTCTGACCTTTAATCATTGTGCTGGGCTGTCAAGTTTTGAATAGTTGTGTACAACCTATTATTTTTAATTCCAAATAATCAGGAGTGAGTTCATATTTGAGGGTCAGAACGAGAGGCCAGGCTTACTTCTAATGGTGTTCTACCTGCTGTGTACTGAAACATGAAATTCAGTTTCCTGGCTTCATTTGGTATCTTTCATGAGCCTGGGTTGACACTCAGTTTATAAAAGCCCCACAGTTCTTTAAGTTCATAGTTAAACTCCAAGTTTGTAATTTTTTCTTTGATATGGAAAGCCTTGCAAGTGTGACTCTTTAATTTCACCTGGGAAAGGATTATAGAGCTTTCTGATTTAATGAGCAGGTTTTGAGTTAAATGTTGCCTGATTCTGAATCTCTCTTATCAAGGCAGAGACTGTTCTAAGAACTGAGACTGTTAAGGACAAAGAAAATGATTTCCTTCAAGTCAATGCCTATATGAAAATTTTAGTTATGTATAGTGAAATGATTTTGAAGAATGAGGGGATTGTTTAAAATTAAATTACTTGGTTTTAAAACAGCAAAATACTAAGAGAAAAACACTGCTCTTAGCTTTTAACACACAGATGACTTAAAGCCTTTTTAAGGTATGAAATTAAGTATTTTAAGACATAAAAAGAAATACAATAGGCTAATTGCTAAATGAAAGCATTCTGGGGACTTGATCACTCTATGGAAGTTACAACATTACTACACATGAAAAATAGGGACTGAACTAGAGATGAACTAGATCTTTCGGCCAATATTGGGTTGAATGAGACTTGTGATATCTCAACCATAATGAATACAGTTAAATGCCTCTCCACCATAGCTTTTTGTTGCTGTTATTTATTTTTACTTATTTATTTGAATTGTAGCTATAGTTAGAAAAGGTTTCCTGGGATTAGGAAATGTAATTATTTAGGCAGCAAAGAGTTGTTTTAGAAATTTTACTATCATTAGGAGGAAGCTTTAAAAGACTGGAATTCCATTGTCTTGTAAGAAGTAAGAAATATTTATTGATTCCCAAATGAAGCTGAAAAAAACCTTTCCTCTTTTAGAAAGTTGTGAATGACCCAGCGAGAGCTCTAGTAAGCTTTACTGAACCAAGCTGCTAATAGTTATTTAATGTTATTCTTCAGTGTGAAAGAATCTCCCTAGATTTTCCTTTTAATCTCTTTGAATTGCAGGCTCATAAACCTCTCTGATGAGTCCTGCCAGTGTTTTCTTAGATCCCACTGTTGAGACAATGGAGCCACAGAATTCTTTCACCTCTTGTTGTCAGACAAATCCAATAGAACACAAGGTCAGAAGGGCCTATACTTCTAAAGGTTGAAAGATTCTTTTCCAAGTAACCACATAAATTATTTGATTTTATCATTATATTCCTCAGGAATCTCTCTTTACAATTCATTGCTTTCTGTATGTAAGTAAATTCAGATCTTTTTCTTGTCTCCATTTTGGCTAAGCTGTGGGTACAGCACAGGGTTGTGAGCAGGCCTACATACCTTAGGAAAAGCTAAGCCCGTTTACTTCAAAAGAATTAGGAAATCATGTAGTGTAACTGGACTTAAGATAGAGTACCCAAATGCCAGGCACTGCGTTTTCTTTCCAAATGGCGGGGTTTGTTTGGTTTTAAGTTATTACCATTCTGTGGCTAAGATTCCAGATTTAAATCTTGGGTCTATTCCTTTAATTAAGTCACTTTCTAAGTCGGTTTATGTTTTCTCAACATTTTTAGTAGTGTCATGTTAACAGGAAAACTTTCATAGGATTTACATTTTCAGATACCTATTGAAATATTGTAATGAGCAAAAATATTTATAATATGTAATAGTCAAAAGAAAAGGAACTTACCTATTTTGCACATGCCATGCCTGATTAGTAGACAATTATCAAAGCTAATTACAAGGTTCCTGTGAGTTACTTTACAGGCTAGGGAGGAATTAAGTTTTCTAATTATAACTACAATGGTGGACAAGCAGAGATCATTGTTTAGAAAGAAAAAAAAAACACATTGATTTGTTTGTGCTCCTTCCTTGTAATCATAGTTAGCGGGGAAGTTGCTGTTGCCCCATTCCCTGGACACCTGCCTCTCAACAAAGGATCGTGGTCACCTCCCCACCCCCTACATTTAGATTCACCTTTTACTTGTATGTACCCCCTCAGCTCATTATCCGATTCTCCAGGGATCCAATTTTCCCCGAGTTAATCACCCCCAGCCTTTTTCAGAAGTTGTTAGATTACCATCTTTTCAAGGACTACACGTTTTCTTATGAGGCCTTTAACTTCTTTCTCTAACTTTTGTTTCCTTATTTCTCTTAAAAAGTATAGCTATTGGAGTCTCAACACACTACCTTTAAAACTTTTTGTTGAAATATACATACAGAGGAACGCACCAATCCTAAGTGTCCAGCTTGACGGATTTTCACAGTAAACACATCCAACAAACCAGCACCCAGAAGGCCCCACAACTCCTAGTCACTATTCCCCCCCCACACCCAACACCGCAGTGTCACACAACAGAGTAGTATTGCCTGTTATATTTCAGAAAATGGGGAATCACCTAGTATGTTCTCTTTTGTGTCAAACATGACTTTTAAAACCAGAATCCCCACAAAAATTTAGACACCGTTCACATAATATTGAATAATCAGATCAAATATATGTTTAGGCAGCCACAGAACATGAAAATATTTTTTAATGAACTTATTTTAACTCTGACTTGGTCAAAGTACTATTTCCGCATTCTATTTCCCTCTTATTAGGAGATATCATCTAAGTTGATCTTTCAACTTAGAAATAGGTAGCTACTCTAAAGTTACTGTACATTAAAGAAGAAAAAATAATAAAAATGTAAAAGCCATTTTTTTTGAGTAGGTGGAATAATGGAAAGAGTTCCATATGAAATAGTAACTAGGTAAGAATAACAATAGCTTCCTAATAGAGAAGCAGAAAAATATGAAGCTTACTCCCTTGGCAGTTATCTTTGCCAGTTCTCATTTATTATTTTCAAATAAAAAATGGCATAATGGATATATATGAATGTGTTGTCTTTTTGTATAATTGCTGTATTACAGGTGTCCAAGATAAGTTAGATTAAAAAGGCTTATTCATTTTATTATCTTGTCTGATTTGCTTTAATTGATTTTTTTTCAATTTGAATTTTATTATTTGGCTGAAAGGGAATTTTTACAACATTGGACATTCCCATATTCAAATGTAAATATTCTTTTTTTTTCCCTTTTTTGTGTGTTTTTATTTTCTTAATTTACACCCAAGTTAGTTGGCATATAGTGCAACAATGATTTCAGGAGTAGATTTCTTAGCCCATCCCTCCTCCCCCTTTAGTAACCCTGTTTGTTTTCCATATTTAAGAGTCTCTTACGGTTTTGCCCCCTCCCTGTTTTTATATTATTTTTGCTTCTCTTCCTTTATGTTCATCTGTTTTGTATCTTAAAGTTCTCATATGAGTGAAGTCATATGATATTTGTCTTTCTCTGATTGACTAATTTCACTAAGCATAATACACCCTGTTTCATCGGTGTAGTTGCAAATGGCAAGATTTCATTCTTTTTGATTGCCGAATAATACTCCATTGTGTATGTGTATACACACACACCACATCTTTATCCATTCATCCATCGATGGACATTTGGGCTCTTTCCTCACTTTGGCTATTGTTGATAGTGCTGCTATAAACATTAGGGTGCATGTGTCCCTTCAAAACAGCATACCTGTAAAAATTCCTACTAGTGCAATTGCTGGGTCATAGGGTAGTTCTATTTTTAATTTTTTGAGGAACCTCCATACTGTTTTCCAGAATGGTTGTACCAGTTTGCATTCCCACCAGCAATGCAAAAGAGTTCCTCTTTCTCCACATCCTCACTAACATCTGTTGCCTAGGTTGTTAATGTTAGCCATTCCGACAGGTGTGAGGTGGTATCTCATTGTGGTTTTGATTTGTATTTCCTTGATGATGAGTGATGTTGAGCATTGTTTCATGCGTCTGTTGGTCATCTGATGTCTTATTTGGAGAAGTATCTGTTCATGTCTTTACCTCATGTCTTCACCAGATTATTTGTTTTTTGGGTGTTGACTTTGATAAGTTCTTTATAGATTTTAGATACTAACCCTTTATCTGATATGTCGTTTGCAAATGTCTTCTCCCATTCCGTCGGTGGCCTTTTAGTTTTGCTGATTGTTTCCTTTGCTGTGTTGAAGCTTTTTATTTTGATGAGGTCCCAATAGTTCATTTTTGCTTTTGTTTCCCTTGCCTCCAGAGACGTGTTGAGTAAGAAGTTGCTGCGACCAAGGGCAAAGAGGTTCTTGCTTGCTTTCTCCTTGAGGATTTTGATGGCTTCGTGTCTTACATTTCAGTCTTTCATCCATTTTGAGTTTATTTTTGTGTATGGCGTACGAAAGTGGTCCAGGTATATTTTTCTGCATGTCACTGTCCAGTTTTCCCAGCACCACTTGCTGAAGAGACTGTCTTTATTCCATTGAATATTATTCCTGCTTTGTTAAAGATTAGTTGGCCATATGTTTGTGGGTCCGTTTCTGGGTTCTCTGTTCTGTTCCATTGATCTGAGTGTCTGTTCTTGTGCCAATACCATACTGTCTTGATGATTACAGCTTTGTAATACAGCTTGAAGTCCAGAATTGTGATGCCTCCAGCTTTGGTTTTCTTTTTCTGGATTGCTTTGGCTATTCAGGGTCTTTTCTGGCTCCTTTAAAATTTTAGGATTGTTTGTTCTAGCTCTGTCAAGAATGGTGGTGTTATTTTGCTAGGGATTGCATTGAATATATATATTGCTTTGGGTAGTATTGACATTGTAACAATATTTGTTCTTCCTATCCAGGAGCAGCTTTAATTGATTTCAGAATTACTTAAGATGTAGTAAGATACCCTGGAAGATAGGCAGCTTGATTATAAATTATTTACATATGTTTTTCCCCTAACTATAATCTGTTAAGTGCCAATTACTCCCATTCCTAAATCTAAAAGTATTTCATTTCTCCATTCAAGCAAACTACCTTAGTCATTCTAAGAAACTAAAACATGTGATTAAGATTTTTTTCTCTATCCATGGGAATTTCAGGGAAAATATTTTTTAAATTAAAATACTGAATAGCCTACAACCAAGTGTACTTTATGTAGAATGTGGAAATTGTTTTGTTCAGAAATCACTTCGCATACAGATACGGTCTGCATAAGCTCTTCAGTGGGTACAGACATGGAGGACCTATGCCTGGCCACTGGGCAAAGTCTTTATCCTGGATTTTAGGGTCAGTTTAATAGACTGTTGGTACCCAGTAAATATGAAGCGATGTAACATTTGACATATTTAATCAAAAACCATAGTGAGTTCAAAATATTGTATAATTTTTTCATCTATTTTAAAATTGTGTAACTCACCAATAAATTTGAACAGGCAGTTATTAAATATAATTAAGTTGTAGGCATTCTCACACGGAATAAAGGAAAGCATTCTCAGCAACTGAACAAGAGACTAGTGAGACAGCTAAAGAAAATTTCTTTAGGGTGAGGGGTGGATTTGAGTAGTTTCTTTTAAGCATCAACTTCTAGAAGAACAATACAAGTATATGTGAAGTACGCCTTTAGAAACAAAGACATATGCTTATCTATAGTTGCTTCCTTTGTCCCAAAGGACACTTGTTTTATGCAAGAGTGCATGCTTCTACCACCTAGACCATACTTTTACTAAATTTGGGTGGAATTTCAAGCTTCTTTGGACCTTCACCTCTAGGGAAAACTTTGACCTATGAAGTAGCAATAGAACATCAACACAATACAGTTGTATTACATGGTTATTGAAAGCTTTTAGTAAAGTCTTATTTTTTTTTATTTTTTTTTAATGTTTTTTATTTATTTCTAGGAGAGAGAGAGAGACAGCGTGAGCAGGGGAGGGTCAGAGAGAGAGGGAGTCACAGATTGAAACAGGCTCCAGGCTCTGAGCTGGCAGTCAGCACAGAGCCCGACGCGGGGCTCGAACCCACGAACCGCGAGATCATGACCTAAGCGAAAGTCGGACGCTTAACCGACTAAGCCACCCAGGCGCCCCAGTAAAGTCTTATTTTTAAGTTACCTATGACTGTTGGAAGAGTTAAAAATGACAAACAGCCCCTTACATTTGGGGTTAGAACTTTCTTCTTTTTTTCTTTTTTCTTTTAAATAGGCTCCATGCCTGGTGCAGAGCCCAACATGGGCTTGAACTCATGACCCTGAGATCAAGACCTGAACTAAGATCAAGAGTTAAATGTCTAACCAGTTGAGCCATCCAGGTGCCCCTAGAACTTTATTCTTTTAAGCACTTTTAGCCTGATTTCATTTGATCAGAACAGCACCCTGGTATTAGTCTACTCTGACTGCCGTAAGCAAATTCCACAGACTGGGTGGTGTAAATAACAGAAATTTGTCTCTCATAGTTCTGGAGCCTGCAATTCCAAGATCAGGGTGCCAGTCAATATGGTTCCTGGTGAGGGATCTCTTATTGGCTTGTAAATGGTTTCTTTCTTACTGTGTCTTTATATCCTACTCTCCTTGGTGCCTGTGCATGGAGATAAACCTCTCTTCCTCGTCTTATAAGGCTACCAATTCTATCAGATTAGGACTCCACTCCTGTGATCTTATTTAACCTTAATTACCTCCTAAAAGGCTTATCTCCAAATACTTTAACATATGAATTTTGGGGGCACACAATTCAGTCCATAACAACCCTGCTAAAGTAGCTAAGAGATAACTCAGTATATCTAAGGTATATTTCTAAGGTTAGAAAGCTATTAAGATATTACAACTAAGGTTCAAGTAGTTACTTTTGCCCAACTCCATGCTGCCTTCCTTAGCTGCAGGTATAGTTTATCTGACAACAAAACTCCCTGTCTCTCACAAAATAGGGGTCACTAATTAATCACAGGGAATTATCAAAATCAATTTTATGGTTTTTTCTTGTTGCATGTTTGTGGAAAATAGGATAGATTTTAACTGTTAAAGTTTATAAGAAGTGGACTATTAGGTAGCCTTAAAACTGCTGTCAAAAGTGGTTAGTTTTTAAATGGTAAGTAAAGTAGAACTGTAGTCCCCAGGCTGGAGTTGTCTTTTCAGCATTCTTCAGTTATGATTAAAGTATCAAACTAAGTGTCTCTTTATATTTTACAGAAGGTGATTTAAGAAATACGGGACCAGTAGATGCTCAAGTATATCTTGAAGAAATGTGTTGGAATGAAGGTTGGGATTTTTTCTTTTGACTACAGTAAAGAAAAAGAGATTTTCTTTAAAAAGAAAAACTCTCATGGGATACTTGGTAATCTTAAAAAACAGAATAGCTTGGATTTAAATATATATGTATGTCTGTGTGTGTGTAGTATACTTTTAAGAATATTTTTGTTTCATTCTAAAGGTCAATTATTGACTCATTTCCAGTTCTTTTTTTCTTTAATATATTTATTTTTGAGAGAGAAAGCGTGAGCTGGAGGGGGGGGGCGCGTATGGAGGAGGACAGAGGATCAGAAGCAGGCTCCATGCTGACAGCAGAGAACCCGATGCAGAGCTCAAACTCATGAACCACAAGATCATGACCTGAGCCAAAGTCAGACAGTCAGCTGAGCCACCATGGTGCCCCTCCAGTCATTTTTCTATTCTAATTAGATGTTAGGTACATAAAATTTCATGAGGTTTTCTTTTTAACATGACTTTGGGTTTTGGTTTACTCCCCAGTAGTGTAATAGGGAAAATAAAGAAAATAATTTTCCCATTCTCCTGTGTTGATATTTGAGATGAACTCCTATTAGAATTTCTGTTTTTGTTTCTTTATATGGAATCATAAACTGTCAGAGCAGGATTCTTCTTATGATACTCTACTGCTTGGAGCTCGGTTTTTTACCCACCATGAAGTCCTATCTTATAAATTCCATTACTAGAATTTATAAACAAATCTAATTTCTCTACTCTTCTGATAGTTTTGTGAATCACTCTGGTTAGACACTGTTAAGTTCCTTCTTCTACATCCATGTTTCTCTGGGAAAATGGACAAAATCTTGCTAATCCCTAGAAGTTTTATATACTTTAACCCCTATAACTTAATTGTTCAGCCTGGGTTAAAAATTCCCTAGGGGTTTATAAAAATTTACTAGTGACTGTGGTTAGGTAGAAGATACACATCCCACCCTTCCTGAAACCATGTTTACTGGAATATTTTGTTTTATGGCAAATTTTTTTCATGCTCTTAGGTGGGTCACAGGCTGTTGACTAAGGAGGAGAATCACATTTTTGCCTATAGGTGACCATGCTCCTGAACTGCCAAATGAAATCGTAGTGTATAATTCTCATTTTTGCAGTGAATGATTGGGAAACTTGAGATTTGTTGTAACTGGGGTTGCTGTAACAATAGTTTCACCAGAGTAAACAAGAGAACTGCTATGAACACAATAGTGACATAGGATCTAGTGAAAGCCTTCTAGTTCATGAAGGGGCTAAAGCATGTCATTTATCAAGGAATCCTGCTCAACTAAATTTATTTTTTGAAAATATAGTATTGGTACTTCATCAGTCAGTATTGGGTGTATGTGTGTTAATCTCTTATTAGACAAATTATTCTTGCTGCAGTTGATTTAATTAATATATTTTGTTTCCTAATGATTCCTGAGAATATGAAAATAGTCAAAACTGGTTCTTGTAATTTTTCCTTCAGTAGCCTTTTAAATATCAGATTTTATTTTAAACGAATATGGATTGGTGGTTCAAGTATCCGTTCAATCAGCAAATACAATGAGGTTTCGGATACAAATATAAAAAAACAAGATACTAAAGGGAAATGTACAACATGAAATCGTCAAGTTATAAATGTGCCATTGTCTTTGGGATTCTCTTAAGTAAACTGGACAATGCAGAAGATACAGAAGAATCTTAACCACAGCCAGTGAATCACTTATAAGAAGCTATAGTTAATCTTAAAAGCATAAGACATCCTTTGACACTTATTTCAATTAAAGTTTTTTTTAAAGATGGAAATAATCCTTATCCTTGAGAGATAATCCTTAAGAGAAAATACTGAGCAGCCACCAGCTGCATGAAGCTGTTATTTTTGCAAGAATATTACAAACAAATAATGTAAGTTTTGCGATTGAATTTGAAATTTTGAATTGTTCTTTGCAATTGAGAAGAGCATTCTTGGCAGATGCAATTCAATAAAAAGTGTGATCAACTGGGCAAATAAAAAATTGAAGATTCCTTCATAGCTATTTTCAGAATAGCCTTGGAAAGTAAAGATCCAGAGCAGGAGAAAAGTGGATGAAACCCTACATGATAGACGTAGCCGAATTACCATCTTCTTGATCCAAGGACAGTATGAAACAATGCATTTTACTATTTTTAAAAGGCATCCCTAAACAACTGTTGAGAGAGTGAAGGTAACCTTTCCCCTTAGAGTTAGTCTGTTTCACAACTTGGTCATTTTGCCTTCAATGTATTTAAAATGGTTTCTGTGAAGATATCACTTTGTTAAGTGATAGAATAATAAAAGGAGAAATGTAACAAGATGTGAATTTTTAGTGAGCATTAATATTTGGAATCCTCTATGACAAAACTCCACAGTAGCCCATGGTGGCCTCTACATCATTTACTGAGCACATGTCACATCAGATTGTTTCTCAGTGTTCACTGAGGTGGTAAAAAAACAAGAGGGAGATTTAGCTTAATACCTTTGGTTAGAATATGTAGTTTTAGACAATTTAATAATGAAACCATTCACTTTGAAAGCATGCTCTACTATAGTATATATGTTGGCTCAGACAGAAAGGATGTTAGTATCTTAAAATACAGAATAAATTATTTTTCTTTATGAAGGAAAAATGCATTGTGATGAGAAATTAGGATTGTGTGAATGAATTCATGTTTTCTTTACTGGTAAAAGAAACACGTAAAGTTGGCTTATTTGGTTACTTGTTTTTTAAGTAGGCTCCACGCCCAATGTGGGGATTAAACCCACGACCCTGAGATCAGGAGTCACATGCTGTACCAACTAAGCCAGCCAGGGACCCCAAAAGTTGGCTTATTTGTTCATTTTCCCAAGGCCAAACTTGATTAGAGAACAAATAGAAGGCAGGTGAATTTTTCCTTTTTTTCTTTTAGTGGCATATATGTAAGATCTGAGTGTTAAAAATGTTTGAGAATTGAATGAAGATATTTGATGTATCTCTAATAAAAAATTATGGCAGTAGAATAAGGTGATCAGTCATTATTTTTCTTTGACAGTCATTTCTCAGTGACAGTGAGATGAATCCGAGATTTCTTTCAGTTAAAGGACATAAGCATTTCAACTTCCCAAGAGGATAGACTTAGTATAATTTCCACCATTAGTAGACTAAACCTTTTGCTGTATGGTCTCTGTTGGGCATCTGACTTCACAGAATTTGTGTGATACTAGAACAGAGAGTATTTAAAATGATGAACTTGATTAACAGTTAAGTTAGCAGAGTTTTCTCTAAAAGGATATACTCCACGCAAAAAAGCATGTTGCTTAACAGCAAAACATGTAGGGCTATTTTTCCTCTTTGCTTTAACAGTAATATTTTCGACAAATAAATTGGGAAGAATGTAAAATTTATATGGATCTTAAGAAAACAGAAGACTTCAAATAAATGTCATGGGTCACTTCTGAGCATCTGCTGTCCCCTCAAGATCTTTGGGCTGTTGATTCACAGCTTCAGTCCATCTCCTCTAGAGGTCAAGATTCTTTGGGGCACCTGGCTGGCTCACTCAGTTGAGTGTCCGACTCTTGATTGTTGCTCAGGTATGATCTTGCAGTTTATGAGATGGAGACCTGAGAGACTCTCTCCCCCCGTCTCTCAAAGTAAATAAAAATAAAACTTAAAGATTCTTTGGTAAGTAATTTTTAGAAACATTACCCCTATATAAGAAACTTTTCAAGTTCTCATTTAGATACATTTTCTACTTACTGAACTTCTATCTTTTGTTTTGCAATTTCTGTGAGATAAGTTGCATTTTTAAAAACGTGTTGAAATAGTTACTTATAAGCCTTTGGTGCATCATTTTGTTTTCTTTACAGATGATCACTCTTTTTCTCTGAGTTGCCAATGTGGTGGAAAATACAGGGTTTCCAAGGATGAAGCAGAAGAAGTTACCCTGATTTCTTGTGATACATGTTCACTAATTATAGAACTCCTTCATTATGCCTGAAATTGTTCACTAAGTGAGATCCTTTAACTGTGTATTCATACATGTTGAAGAGCGCCCATTCAAGTAAATGTATAAAGCTGATAGAAGCAGGATTTTTTTTTTGTCAGCTCTTTTATTTGCAGGGAAAATATAAAACTGTCAAGCAAGGGCCACCCTATGTTAATAGAAAATGAACTCACCAGTTATTTATATGTGTTTATAATTTATGTTAGTAGATCACCAAAAAAAAAAAGGACTTGAATTATAAATTATATTTTGTGAATTCCCATCTGGGAACTTTATTATTTGGTCCATTTTCTCCTTGGTACAAAATAAGAAATTTCCTTTTCTTCAAATAAGCATGTCTCCTCTTATTCTGGGTCACAGTACCATCAGGTTCCTTTATAGTTACTCAGTTTCTAAAGTAGCATGACATTTGTTTCTGCTCAAGTTATAGGCCTGTTGTACAAGTAATCTCAAATTCTCAGGTCATCATAATTAGAATCTTTGTGAATAACATGTGAACCTAGTTGTCCCATAATGAAGACTGGATATGGATATTCATGACATTACTGCAGAGTTAAAGAAGGTAAAATGGCAACTGTGGAAAAGACAGCTTTGGAATCAAAAGACTTGACTCCAGTCCTGGCACTGTATTTCCAGATTCAGATTCATCGTGTGGCTACATTAAAGGGAGTAAGGTTTGAACACTGCCATCTTCAATTTTAAATGTCTTAGGAAGTAGTAACTTTTTAAAAAATAATAATTTGAAATAGGTGTATTACTTCCCTTTTTATTTCAAAGTCTAAGAGTACTAATTTGTATATTTATGAATAAGGAACCACTACATTGCTGTGTGATCAAATGGACTTTTATAATGTTATTATTGATGATAATAGACTCCAAAGATTTTATTTTTCTCTATATTTGATATTCTATGTACAGTATAAGTCAGGACTCACTTAAAAGAAATTGAGGAATCCTTTATGGGATCACTGAAACTTCATTACTTAATTTCCAATGAGTGAACCAAGCATGTGACTTTGCAGCTTTTAATTAGGTTGAACTCATGTTATTTATTGTTGGTTTGGATTTAAAAGACTAATTACTATCCTGACATGTAAATGTAGCTAAAATATGAGGCATATTCAAGAGAAGATTACTTTCATTATAGCTATAAAACCAAGAGTTCAGGAGTGAGATTGTCACCCAGGTTTTTTTCCCTAAAAATATTTTTAT
This sequence comes from Crocuta crocuta, assembly GCF_008692635.1. Classification (NCBI taxonomy): domain Eukaryota; kingdom Metazoa; phylum Chordata; class Mammalia; order Carnivora; family Hyaenidae; genus Crocuta; species Crocuta crocuta. Next base: position 3,110,132 of record NW_027531873.1, on the reverse strand, counting down.
ATTTATCATAAAATTTGGAGGACTTATTTTGGATTACATTTGTATCCATATATTTTAAACTAATATAGCGTGCAGTGTGTGTCACTTTTCCTTTATATTTAACAATTAAAAATGACTAAAACTAAATAGCAAATAGTTTATTAGTAAGTACATGGTTTCAGTGGCAGTAATAAATTCACTTGAATAGGAGAGAGAAATCAAAAGAACAAATGCTTGCTAATCGTCAGAAAATCTGTGGCCATTAGGACTGTCACGTAGAAATCCAAAATCACTCAGAGGCCAAATCTGTAAAATCAAAATGTGATTGAAGACAATTAATAAAAGTGATGTTATATCATCATCATACTCCCTTTTTTATTCATCTGTTTTCTCTGTGCCATATATGAAACACTTTTCTCCTTACTCTTTAGTCAAGAACAAATTATATCAAACTAAGACTTTAGAAACTAAACTTGTATGTGTACATGTATTTAAACTCTAAGTTTGGAACACTGATTCATTATATCAGTTACATGTGTATAATATGTGAATATAGAGGTATGAATATGTGTGTCTGGTTTTTTTTTTTTTACCACCCTCAAATAAAGTGAACCCTGAACCTAAGTATTTGAATATAAATAACATCCGCGTAAGTGCAAAGAACCCTGCAAATTATCCAACAACCAAAGTATTCATGTCTTTTTCTTCTTACCATTTGTGGCAAAAAGGAGAAGACAGTGAAAATAATAATCTCTCCTAAGAGTCATACGTTTAGAATCATGGTAAGACTATTACCCGATGTACTTACATGGGATATCCCTGTTTAACAGGTAGTTTGGTTGACTCGACACTGCTTTTCTGCAAATGCATATTAATTTATGCCCAAGGTAAGAACATAGTTGTAAAATTTATATGAGAAGGAATTATATTTTGGAGATTTAAGTTAAAGGCTTCTTATAGCTAAGATAGTTTAAAGTTTTATTATTCAAACAACAAATTATTCTTAATTACCTAGCTCATTTGGGAAAGGGTAATGTTTACAGATTTGAATGCCAGCAGGTTCCTAAATGTAGTCACTGCTACGGTTGAGCCCACTGACAGCCTGAATATTTCAAGTTCATTTTGAAAGAAATATTTTTTCTAGCTCAGAGAAGAAATCCTACATTTTAAAGAGAAAATATTACCTTGAGAAAGATACGTCCTCTTATTAGCCCATATGGAATAGGTCCATAATACCTGGAATCTGTAGAATTCTGTAGATTATCACCTTCTAACCACACATGACCTGTTGGCACCTAGAATTAGAGAAGAAAGCAACCTCTTTAAAAGAGAAAACAGATTTGGGTACTATAAAAAGCATGTCTTTTGGTGGTACGGAGAAATGTCTTAAAGTTCTCACTTATAAAATACATACAAACCTTGTGATTTGTATTTGTGCTTTATCTTTTGCACAATAAAATATCTTCTATTGAATATTAGTAAGTAATATTCTAGGTTTAAATTCAACATTTTAAAAGATCTTTTTTTGCCACATGGTTCCCAAACATTAATTTGTTACACAAACCCCAAACTGAGGTTATAAGAGATCAAAACAGTGTGACAGGGTCATTAATTTAATAGACTTCAAAAGAGGTCATTAGGATGCTGACTGAAAATGTGCCCTCCTGTTTCTATAACAGCATAAGCAGGGCAGCCACTCACTCAGCAACATCCTGGGGCCAGTACCAAGGCCAGACCTATTAGAATGCTCATGATAAACTAAATGGTAATTGATTGTGACATCAATTACAAATAATCTCATCATTTTATTGGAGTGGGCTTGTCAGAATTCTAATTAAGATCCCTGTTCTGCCTTTGTACAGACCATATCTTCAATGCATTATACTTTAATAATGACCATCAAGAGCTAGAAGGACCTATTATAAAATCATCAGTTGTAAATTAATGATGGTGACCTTCTAAATGAAAGACCCTATCTCTTATGTCCCGTGTATTAACTGCTAAATAACGTAAGTTTAAATTTTTACTCAATGTCACCCATAAGAATATTTAGAACACATTTCTTTAAAAAAAAATGCCCTCTGGGAAATGAAACCTATCATATTAAAAAATTGATCTGCAGCAATTATCTTTAAAATTGCATTTTACAAATTATTTTACAGTTTGTGTTACTCAAGAAAGATCAATTATTGACCAGACCAAAATGACCTATTGTAAAGAAATTTATTTTCACTTTTCTTTTGACTGGCTATTTATTACTTGGGTACCTTATGTGAAGAAAAGTACTCCTATTGGGTTTAATAAGAAATGAATGCAATATTTAAAAAATGTTACAAATTACTGTTTTTTTAAAGATTCTTTTTAGGGCAGTTTTAGGTTCACAGCACAATTGAGAGGAAGGTACAGACATCTCCCACACATCTCCTGCCCTGACACATGCATAACCTCCCCTACTACTGACACCCCCTATCACAGTGGTGTATTAGTTACACTTGCTGAACCCACATCAACAACATAATCACTCAAAGTCCAGAGTTAACTTCGGGTTCACTCTTGGTGTTGTACATTCTATGGGTTCAGCCAAAATATGACATGTATTCATCATTACCATAGAGTCTGTTCACTGACCTAAAAATCCTGTGTGATCTGCCTATTTTTCATTTCTTCCCCCAAACACCCATATTACACCTTTGGGGAAAGAAAATGAAGGTGTACAAGTATGTAAAATCTGAATTTCACTTTACATCAGGAATTATATAATTTTGGAATGTTTTATGCAGAAATATTTGCCCAAAACAAATCAAGTTAATGATTTTAAGTTTTTAATGTTTTTTATTTATTTCTGAGAGAGAGAGAGACAGCATGAGCAGGGGAGGGTCAGAGAGAGAGGGAGACATAGAATCTGAAGCAGGCTCCAGGCTTTGAGCTGGCTGTCAGCACAGAGCCTGACACGGGGCTGGAACCCACGAACCCTGAGATCATGACCTGAGCGGAAGTCGGACGCCACTTCCGCTGAGCCACCCAGGCGCCCCTCAAGTTAATTATTTTCATTTAGATAGATTTAAATGTTAAATCTACTTGTAGAGAAAGAACAGAAGTTTCCTAAAAGAATATGAAATACTGTAAGATCATTCACTTTTGTTAGTGGAACTAGTTATAGGTTCCAGAGTCAAAAGCAAGACTGGTTCCTACTAGTGATTTGTGTGCAGTGAAGCTTAATATTGCTCAAGCAGAGAAGTGAATCCATCTCAGGTCATAAATGAAGAAAAGAACAAAATAGTATATTTGGAAAAGCCATGTGTCATTAACATAGTCTCAAAGTACTACTCTGGGAGAAGCTATAATATGGACATCTTTTGTTTAAATTTCCATAGTTTTCTCCTTAATAAGTGTTTGTTTCTGGGATCTAAAAAATAGGTAGTAAACCAGGATCCAATATATATTACATTTCTCATGAAACTTTCCCCAACCTTGTGTGCCCATACCAAATACTCTTGTTTAGAGCACTGCCATAAAGTCTACCTTTCTTGGGGCCCTGGATTAAAACATCTTATTAAACAGCTTGGCTTTTGAGTAAGTCTACTTACTATCTTATGACCAAATAAGCAAATAGAGTAACAGTAGTCATGCCATGGTCTTTATTTTTTGCAATGCCTAAGTCAAAACTAGAATTCCAATATTTGGTGGTAATATTAGTAAATAGAAATTCTTGTAAAGCCCAATCACCTTTGTATGACCTTTGTTTCTTACAAGTTAGCTAAAGTGATGATGTGTTATCTCTGGTATAACTAACAAACACAGAAAGAAATATGCTAACAGAAACCCAGAACATATTACCAGAAGCCTTTGGAAGACTATGACCCAGGCTACCGTTACCTAGTGCTTATTTGCAAAGGGTGGAACAAAAGGGAGAGAATAGTAATGCAAGCCAGTATGTATACACGGCTTTCTGGTTTATTTAATTAAAAAAAAAACACACACACTAACAAACCTCATCTCCTTAAAACAACCTGTGAAGTACTGTTACTGATATTAATAAAATTAGGTTTAAATATGGGACTTGCTAACTCCCATTTATCTGAAGCCTATACATTCTGATCCCCATGTGTCCACTTACAGTAAAGGAATATTCTCTACATCTCACAAATGTCAATGCTTGATATAAAGTACACAGATCAGGAAAAACAACCTTATCACCACTGATGAGCTCTTCAATAAGAGCTTCTCTATAAAAAGGAAAACCTTTACGTGTGGATCTTTTAAAATCAAAGCAATCACCTTTGTTGACTTAACTGTCAATTACTTAGTCTCCAGTTAAAAAAATTAATGATGTTGAAATTATTCCACTTATCTTTGGTATAGAGTAAGGATGTATACTTTAAAAATCAGTTTTATAGATGTATACTTATTATATACAGTAAAAAACACTCATTTCAAGTCTGACACTAGTTTTGGAAAGTGTGCACATCTACATAACTGTTAATCACAATTAAGATGTAAAACATTTCAATTGTGCCAAAAAGTTCCCATCCCAGTACCAGGCAACTAATGAGATCTGTGACTAGAAACTAGTTTTACCTGGTCATTAATTTCATACAAACAAGTCTGTACTGTACATACTACTTTGTGTCTGGCTTTTGTTCTGCAATTTTTTTTTTAATGATTAATCCATGCTGTATGTATCATTCATTCCTTTTTACCTCTAAGTGGTATTTTATTGTAAGTCACAATGCTTACCCATAAATCTATTGATGGACATTTTTCTTTGATGTTTGAGGCTTCAAATACATAAAGCTAGACTATTAACATTAATGTGTAAATCCAATTCTTTTCAGTAAATACCAAGGGGTAGAATTTCTGGGCCATAAATGGATGCTTAACCTTAAATTTTCCGAAGTAATTAAATGATTTTACACTCCCAACAGGAATGTATGAGTATTCTGGTTGCTCCACAACCTTGGTATTTTCCTTTTAAAAATCTTTTGCCATTCTAGGGGCACCTGAGGATACTCAGTGGTTAAGTGTCCAACTGTTCATTTCAGCTCAGGTCATTATCTCACAGTTTGTGGGACTGAGCCCCTCATCAGGCTCTGTGCTGTCAACATGGAGTTGGCTTGGGATTCTCTCTCCTTCTCTCTCTGCCCCTCCCCAACTGATGCACATATGTGTGCATTCTCTTTCTCTCAGAAATAAACAAACTTATAAAAAAATCTTTTCCATTCTAGTAATTTACTGGTATCACATTGTTTTCATTTGAATTTCTCTGAGCATTTTTTCTTGTGCTTATTAGCATATCTTCTATGAGGGTCTATTAAAATATTTTGCTCATTTTAAAACATCGGTTGTTTTCTTACTCATTTTATGAATCCCTTTTTTACCTTGAATGTAAGTCCTTTGACATGTATTGCAAATATTTTCTCAGTTTGGGATCTTTTTACCTTTGCAGTCTAATCTATTATAAAGACTATACAATGTTTTCTAAGCTCTAGAAATTTCATTTGGTTCTTTTTTACATTTACAGTTTCTTTCCTCATTAGGTTCATCCTCAAGATCCTTGAAAATATTTAGAATTGGTGTTTTAAAGCACAGGTCTGTTAATTCCATTACTTTTCTGGATCTATTTAATTGATTTTTCTTCTGGTTATTGGTTACACTTTCATACTTCTTCACATATCTAGTAATTTGTGACTAAGCTGGATATTCATTTGTTGAGTGGATTTTGTTGTCTTTCTTTAGAAGGTGTTGAATGTTGAGGAGGTCTGCTTGTTTTGGGGAAGGTGGTTAAGTTAGCTGTGGGTGAGCTTATTCCTTTCAAGCCTTGTTTTTAAGCTCGTTAGGTTGGTTCTGTCTCACACTGTGTTTTAAGGACTACTTTAGGCCTACTAATAAGTAATGATATTCAGAATTGAATTGAACATATTCAGCAGAGAATTTTGATATATATTCATAATCTCTATTGAATATGCCAGATAATTCAGTGAGATCTATCTGCTCTGGCTGGTCAGAACTCCAGTGGCTCTCAGCCCCATGTGAGCTCTGTGAATTGCTCAGCTCCCCACTCATTCTTTGCTCAGTTTCTAGGTCTTACCATAAATAGGTACAATTTAATATTCAGCTCAAAAGCCAACAGAACACCTATGGAGATCTATGCTGATCATTTGCTAGCTGTTTTCCCAGACAGTTTGATGCATAAGTTCCAACTACTTAAACTTCCCTCTAGTCCAGTCTCTGTCTCTTCAGCTCAGCAAAACCACTATCTTTGGCTTAAATTTTACTTCAATACCTTCTGAAAGACCTGCCTTACAGGGGAATTTAGGAACAAATAAAGGGTTTGCCTTGTTTGTTTCTCCTCTTTTAAGGATCTGTTCTGTACTTCCTGCTTCTGCATTCTCTGAGAACAGTTGTTTCACATATTTTGTCCGATTTTCTAGTTATTTATGACAGGATGGCAAATTCAGCATCAGTTATTTCATCATTGCCAGAAACAAATGTTCAAATCCTCTAATTTTAAAAGTCTGATAATTTTTCTTGGCATACTTCATAATACTATGAAGAGAATACTTTTGGTAAGAACTGAAAGTTTTGATGTAAGTATAGTATTTGGCATCTCTCTCACCTTGCATCCCTTTCAGTTGCATCCCCTGTAGGTTTCCTGCTTTACGCTTTCCCTTCAAAATCTCTAGAAAAAATCTGCCAAACTCAGCATGCAGTTTTGTACAAGTAACAAAGCTCACTATATAGTATTGCTTGTATCTCAAAATTGGCAAAAGTATAAATGTTCCTCAGTAGGTAGAAGTTCAATAAAATATTTATTTAAATAATAGTAGACAGCTGGTTAAAAAAAAACCAGATTTACATGAAGACAGTGAAAAACGTTGCAGGGTAATATGTATAAATGTGTAAAGAACCCACAAAATTTACATATTTCAAATTTTACGATAGAAATAATGACTAGTATTATGACCAGTATCTATTACTTAATAAGGACTGGGGTGCCAACACCCTCAGTCAAAAATTCATGTATACCTTTGATCTGCGCCAAACTTAACGAATAGTCGGGACACCTGGGTGGCTCAGTCGGTTGAGTGTGTGACTTTGGCTCAGGTCATGATCTCACAGTCTGTGGGTTTGAGCCCCATGTTGGGCTCTGTGCTGACAGCTCAGAGCCTGGAGCCTGCCTCGAATTCTGGGTCTCCCTCTCTCTGCTCCTCCCCTGCTCGCTCTCTGTCTCTCAAAATAAAGACATAAAATTAAAAAAAAACCAAAAAACTGATAGTCTTATTGTTGAGGAGCCTTACAGATGACATAAACAGTCGATTAACAGGTATTTTATATATGTACTATATATTGTGTTCTTACAATAAAATAGAGAAAAGAAAATGTTCAGAAAAATAAAAGGATGAGCAATTACATTTACAGTACCATAATGTAAAAAATCTACATGTACATGGACCCATGTTCAAGGATCAACTGAACTGTAAGTAGAAAATGCATTTAATACACATAACCTACTGGACTCCATAGCTTAGCCTAGCCTACTTTAAACACTCTTACAACACTTACATTAGCCTACACTTGAGCACAATCACCCAACATATGCCTATTTTATAATCAAGTGTAGAATATCTCAAGTAATTTACTGAATACTGCACTGAAAGTGAAAAACAGAATGGTTGTACAGTACAGGATAGTTGGCTGCAAATAGTCACATACCTCTTGATTGTGGGGCTGACTGGAAGCTATGGGTCACTTGCTGCTTCCCAGCACCACAAGAGTATCCTACTGCACATTGGCCCAGGAAAAGATCGAAATTCAAAACTGAAGTACAGTTTCTACTGAATATGTATTGCTTTTGCAGCACAATAAAGTAAGTCAACAGGGACTTAATGTATATACATATGCGTATACACATGCACATACGTGTATCTTAATATGCCTACTCCTTTCAGTGATACTTGTACTTTTTGGAAAGAGAACACTGTCCATCCCAACGCAGTTTAGGATGAGCTTTATTTAATTTCTTAAAAATTTTATTTTTGTCTTTGATAGTGTAGAGAGGAACCTAACTTTCAATCTACATAGAAGGTTCTGTTTCTTTGTATAGTACAAATAAGTGACTACAATTAGCACTACTTTTACCAGATCTCTGTATAACTAAAACATTAATCTAAGAACTCATTTATTTAAGTAAACATAAAGTACAACACATTTTTGGTATGGGTCCAAAACTTAAAACCTGACCTCTCTGGTGTAGACTAAGGCAAGAAACAGAAAAAAATTTTCTTTCTAACTCAAAACACAGTTATTGTCTATGGGATAACCTACTGTTTATCACTAAATTGGAAATTCAAACCAGTTAAGAGAAAAAAATTCTATAGCAATATTATAATATTAATAAAATGGCAGTTTAAAATGTATTCTAAAAAGAGCTATTTTAACTTTCCAACTATAGTAGAAAGGACTCCAATAAATTCATTTATAATAAATGTTTGCAAGTTACCAAAAATGGAAATTCCTTATTCCATCCATGCTTTGTTCATTCCTTCTCATAACCAAAACTTTAAGTGGTTAGATTACTTTCCCTTTTCATATATTTGTAAGTCTGCCATACCAACTTGAATGAATTTGCAAAACTAAATACGAATATATGAACATATTTACAATGAATACCACATAGAAATTTTTACTTTGGCTCTAACCTTCTAATTTTAAAGCACTGAAAGAACCCTTAACACATTCTTGTTTTTTCTTTCTACGTCAGAGGTTTACTTCCTGATGTATGATAAAACCTAATCCCAGGGCTGGACAAAAGAATCAAGCTTCTAGTTCTTAGCTATACTTACTGAGGTCTAGTTAAGTGCCTCCTTTAGTACAAGCAACAAATGTAATTGCCTCATGGCCTGCGGGTGTCCATTCAACAAAAGAGGCTTTGTGAACCAACCCACAGGTGTTACTTTTCTTGATTCATGTGAAATCTGATGCAAGAGTCCACAATATCAAATAACACATTTACTAAACTGCAAACTCATTTATTTAAAGCAAAAAATATCTATTTAAGAAAAAGTTCTGACTGAAGAATATTTGTATGTCTGACCTTTCAAAAATTTAAAAAACCAGAAAACCCTAATAACAGATTGATAATTAACCCTTTGTTTGCCAGATATTTTATAATTTACAGCCAATAAAGGTAGGGTGAGCACTGGCCTGCTACTACCCACGCCTCAGTAAGGTTTAAAAAATGACTATGAATGAAAAGGAAAACAGTAGTCAAAGAAACAAACAAGAATTCATGAAGACAAGGAGAGGGACAAAGTTTTTGGAATCATTTTTTGACATTTTTTTCCTCTTCCTGAATTATAAAGGAAAAGAAGCGGCACACACATTTTATGAAAGCAATCAGATAAAGCCTTATTTCTTTTTGGCAAAAGTAAATGGGGTGATACATCAGTAACACTTTAATCTTAAGAGTATATAATTTTCCACATATATTTTAAAGATTTGTTTTGGGTCTCCTGGAATAAATGTATAATTTCCCTACTCTGAAAAACCCATATGATGAATGTACATTTCATATTACATGTCATTTCCCTCTAACAATTAATGCCAAAAATTGTTTTTTATGTTACTATCTTCCAGTTAAGCAGGATCAAGTCAAATTACTGTATGTCATTATGTGGCTAATGCATATTCTGCTTAATCATTACTTATGTAACCAAAACGCAGCCATGGTAAAATGCTGTGCATACAAGCGACTGGAGAGAATACTAGAAAAGGAAATAATTTATCATATAGTTCTAAGAGAACTTCATAAAACTCAGTATTAGTATGATTCGTGCAAAAACAAAATTAGAAACACCATCAATAATTGTTGGGAGTTTACTCTTCCTATAACACCAATAAAAGCTATAAAGAAAGATATATATGACAGAAAGTGAAGCACTGAATCCTCCTAGAGGCGATCAAGTAGAAGAGCTTTTAAGAACAGCACAGAAAAAACACTGTTAACTTTAATTTCAGAAATTGGGAGTCTCAACTGTCAGTTATGGGTATCTTTGAAAGCCAAACTCAAGGAACAAGTTCACTAACATTCTATTTTCACTGACATTCTCCTTGGCACAACTTCTTGCCCATATTTGTCTATCTGGAGTCCTGATGGTGGTACTCCCAAACACTAGATGCATGACAAAGGGATTAACATTTTATAAGGACCAGGCATGGAACAGTTAATACGCTGATTATTTCTGTGGGTACTATAACTGGGCACTCCTGTTTCTTTTTCTCCCCATTTATATGCTGACTTACTACTCCTATCTGCATCATTCATGGGGACTGTTATTGTTCTTCCCTACTTAAAAACGTGCACCTTGGGTTCATTAGCCAATTACCACCAAAGAGGAATTTCACAAAAGTTCCAATAAGCTACAGATCCAGGTTGGAGTGACGGGGGATGCTTTTTACGAACAGGTTCTTTCATTATTGAGCATCTGCCTGCTGAATAGGTTTAGAGCTTAATCTAAGGCTTGACTTGCTCAGTCTCATAGCTATTGCAAGCTAAGCTCCGCAAGTACTTAATACCTCCATCCATCCTGAAGAAGAATTTCTGATGGACTGTCTAAGCATGGTGGTTAAAAGATACTGTCTACAGAGCAGGAGTTCTGGGTTCTAAATGTAGCTCTGCCACCCACTAGGTTAAGTACCTTGGGCAGGTTATTTAATCCTCATCTATAGAACTGAGACTAATAAATATCTCAGAGGAATATTTCTGAGAACCAAATGAAATAACATATAAGGCTCCTGTCACCCAGTAAGCACTCACTGAATATTAGTTATTGTTCATTAGCAGCTGCCCCAGTGTCTGGTTTGAATGTGGTCTGATGGGCTTTCTTTGTTCCTGGTTTCCTATGCAATCTACCCAGTTCTCTGAAAAGTGAACTGTGCTTTGCAATTTTACTTTATGTTTTTCATATTTTCTTTTACGTTGTATTCAATTATATAGTTCTGGTACTAGCCAAGACTTGAAGTCAGTATAATTAAAAATGTACATTGTAACGCATGCCATATTAATTATGCTGGGGTTTTTTTTTTTTCATTTTATTTTTAAATAAAACTCTACCCCCAACCTGGGGCTCAAACTCACAACCCCAGAGATCAAGAGTCACATGCTCTTCTGACTGAACCAGCCAGGTGCCCCTTAATTACGCTGATGTAATGAAATTCAGTTTTTAAGATCAAATCTCCCAAATGTAGTAAAGACTACCATTTTTATTTTTTCAACAGGCATCTTAAGCAATGTTTATTAAATACCAAATGCTTAGGCTCTTCCTTGTGAAGCATTCACTTCTTTAGAACTGTATACCAGCTAGTCAGAAGGTACATGGAGGGGGAAGGTGTTGGGACTGAAGCCAACAAACAGGCCTTTCCATCCAAGTACCAACCTGGCCCGACCCTGGTTAGCTTCTGAGATCGGGCGTGTTCTAGGTGGTATGACCGCAGACAACAAATATGCCTGGCCATCATAGCCATCTAGTATTAATATTTCAATCCTATATTTTTTTCTAGGACAACAGATTATTTTGCTCTTTTTTGTTCTATTTGTAAAATAACGTTACCTGTTTTGTTTTTGGATTAGTACTTAAAAGAAGCATCTCAATTCTCATTTCAAGACTATCTCTGTAGCTTCAATTTAATATAGCCTAATGTACATTCTGGTTCTCATATTCCAAAAGATGACCCTAACTTAATGAAACATAGGGTATTTCAGATAGTAGAATGGAGTAGTAAGTATGTAAATAATGAATTTTCTCATGCTCTCAGAAATTTCTAAACAATTGGCAAATCAGATACATACTGTACAAAATATGTACTAGCACGTTTCCACCAAAATTTTGATTCCTAGGACTTCGAATAATTCTTCCCAAAGTCAAAACTCATCCCTATATGGATTTACTCCTATAGATGAATGAATGTGGCTCTTTTCCATTTCCTATGGTTCCTATACACAACTGTTTCATAGAGATTGGCTAGGAAGCTTATTTAGCACCTGATATGGTATTAGAAATAGAAAATCTGGGGTAGAAAAGAGTCCATATTCCAAAGAAGAAATAACTGAATGAAATATGTAGATCTTTTTGTATTTGATGTTTCTAATGCCTTAAAACACACACACACACACACACGGCATTATGTTGCATGTTTTTCTTCACAGATAATACTTCTTCCACTTGTGTTTTATTCCAAAACCACAACTCTAATGCACCATACTGTGGAAGGTATGTGAAACCTAGTTTAGTGAATACAAAATTCCAAGTTAGACTGGTGTATGACAGATGACATGTTTTGCAATGATGTAATAAGGTACAAAGAGGAGAATAGTTGGAGATCTTCAAAAAGTAAGACTGATCTCTAAGGGCTGAGAGCACCAAAACATTGTTTTAACTAAGAGATCATGAGAATACATTGCGGACATCCAGGAGGGAATTGTATAATATCCAAATATTATTCTAGGAAAGCCTTGGTTCCTCCCGCCCCCCACTTACAATAATTTAGTTGCCACAGTATTAATTTAAAATAAAGTCTCTTAGGCTTATTAGATAGGCTATATCTTCTCTCCATTTCCCAACTTAACATGTCCCCCAGAATCTCCTAATGTACCACCTACCCCTATTACTAAAACCAGAAACCTGGCTCAATTTTAAGCCCTTCAATTCCATTTCTTCCAGCATCCAATCCTGTCTAGATATTTTCTTACTCTTTCTCCAAACTTTGTACTGCTTTCCATTCTTAATGTTATTATCTTAATTTTAATTATGTCTTACAGCCTATTAACTGGTCCCTCAGCCTCTAGTCTTTCCTACTCCAAACTTTCTTCTATTAATCTATGCTAATATCAGAGTGATTTTTTATTATTTCTTATAAGAATTTAATAATATTGGTTTTTTATACAAGAAATAATTTTTTAAAGTTTTATTTTAGAGGTGATTTTTAAAAAACTACATCTGATGATGTTATTTAACTCTTTGAGACCTAGAAGGAACTGAGTACTGTTTACTTTTTCATGTCTTTTCACTACCTACCCCTCTCCACTATGTTCCAGACAGGAGAACTTACTTTTGGCAGATGCCCAAAAAACAATGATACACTCTCCCTTCCTTCTAGACCTTATGAATATGCTGCTTGCTTTGGTCAACTCCTACTTATTCTTTAGAATTTCAACTCAAGTTTTACTCCCCTGCCTCAGTCTGGAAGAATCTTATTGATCCCAGTGTCGATAAATATCGTCTTGTGCCTTATCATAGCACCTTGTATATAATTCTATTACATCATATTGGAATTCTTTGTCTGCCTTTCCAACTTGGCTAATAAGCTTTTAGAGCTATACTGTCCATTATGGTATCCACTAGTAAGACATGTGGCCTTTTAATTTTACAAATTATATAAAATTCAAATCCACTTCCTAAGACACATTAGCTGTGTGTCCTGTGCTCAAGAGCCACATATGCCTAGTACTGGACAGTGCAGATCTAGAGTATTACAATTTTGCAGAAAGGTCTACTGCACAGCACTGCAGGCAGAGACTTAATCTACTCTTACATAGTTCTGGCCTTCAAGTAAGTGTTCAATAAGCAGTTATGGAATTAATAAATACATAAATAAGTAAAAGGCGATTTGTGAATGTCTGGCGAATTTTGCTCACCCCTACAGCTTGGTGAGGACCATTTAAGTCTTCTCTTCCACCACACCTCCCTGCCTCCCAAGTCCAGTGGTTCTAGCTGCTCGGAGCATAGCTTCATTAAAGAAGATGCCTAAATGCTGGGATTGGTTGGGGTTATATTTGCATTTAAGGTCAGTAATCCATATTGGTCCATGTCCCTACACCCACTTTGACTTTCTTTTCATAGGTAATTCAGGTCAAATTTCAAGTCCCTTCAGATGACAAAATGTTTCTCTAATCCTTCCTGATTTAGAGATTCATACACTTAAATGGTCCAAAGCAAGCTGTAGGGGTGGGCAAAATTTGCCAGACATTAACTTCTACAGGAAGTAGATCAGAATCCTAAGTTGCATGCTAGAATTTTAAATTGCTCACCCTACAGTTTTAACTATTAAGGAGGCAAATCTCTCTCTGTTGGCACTTCATGTGTGTTTAGTGGGGATGCAGGCACTAGCTGTGCCAAACTAAATGATTCCTATGTTTTCTTACAATAGATATGAAAATTCTAATGCAAGAGGAAAGCATTCATGTATGTAGGTTAGCAGTACAATGGCGTGCAATGCCAACAGTTTCTCGCTAACTCACAATTTTCAACTGTCTTATAATATGCATACCTACTTTCACATCTGTTATTCCTCTTTTCCAATTCTAATTTTAGGCAGATGATAATTTAGTAGAGTGAGAATACTTGTATGGACTAACATTAAGTGAGTCACTGAAACCCACAGATTTTAATTACCCAAAGTGTAACATAAGAACTTGATTTAGATGCTGGTTTCAAAAGACATTTCTTTTCTTTTTTTTTTTAATGTTTTATTTATTTTTGAGAGAGAGAGAGAGAGAGAGACAGCATGAACAGGGGAGGGTCAGAGAGAGAGGGAGACACAGAATCCGAAGACAGGCTCCAGGCTCTGAGCTGTCAGCACAGAGCCCAATGCAGGGCTCGAACCCACCAACTGTGAGATCATGACCTGAGCCGAAGCCGGACGCTTAACCGGCTGAGCCACCCAGGTGCCCCTCAAAAGACATTTCAATATATTCCACCTAGTCAACAGTAGCTTTCCAGCAGAGCACTGTATCAGATTAGGAAAACAAGTGACACTTGGAATATATTCTTTATCATTAGAGATAGAGTCTGCTTCTGGTGCTGACACTGAACAGCAGCATTACAATTTCAGTCTTCTTAATTTCTCCCAATTACTTTTAGGCAGCCTTAAAGTAGAGAGGCCTCATACAACTTTCAGATAAACATACATAAATATTTCCATTTTACTGAATTGCAAAACTGCCTCCCTCAATTCACACCAATGGCACGGATTTTCCATCTTTCAGTGGTTAAAATATGTTTAGGTGAGCAAAACATAGTTTCAAGAAGGCTTGTTACTCATTCAGCACAAATGCTGGTCTTCATATGTATATGAATATATGTATATACATTTAACCATATGTAAGATAAAATATATTTCTACAAAATAAAATTCTATAAACTACATGTTATTGTTAAAATAAGATTAAATTTCTCTGAAAACATTCAGAAAATGTTAAAGTTGTGGGGACCTCAAAGAGAATTATTTAATGTTAATATCAAGAAAAACACCTCAGAATTGTAAACAATAAGTCAAATTTATCTTCAGAATTGTGTTAGCTATAGGATGAAAAAGTCACGTCATCTCCGCAGTGAACTTCACTTTAGCAAAAGAGTAAACATATTTCCTCCACATCAGCTGCAATCAAGGCATTAGCAGTATGCCATGATTGATTATCCTGGGACCCGTTGCTGAGAAATGGATGTGTAGCACAGGTTTTTATCACTATAGTCTGCAAAAAGCAAGTCTCTTGCTTAGATATCCTAGTTGTAATAAGTGACATTATTAGGTAGTTCTTCTATTTAAATGACATAAGGATTTAGTATATCAGCAGCTTATAATAAACAAGCCCTTTCAATCTGATGATTCCTTTCCCTCCGCATAAGTACTTTTTGTGTTTATAATACAAGTGGTAATAGAAGACCATATGGTTGTGACTTTTAGCTAAAGTAAATGACATTTAAACAAACAGAAAAACAGCATTAAGATATTCAAGGATTTGAATTATAACCTAAATACACAGTACACATTAAGGGGCTATTAGTGTTAACTTTATACAGTGACCATCTTCTAACGCTGTCCAAATAGTGAGTTTTTCAGTTTGCTGATCAGTTTTTCAGAAATATTTTCCAATACACTGTAAAACAGCTTTATCACTGGCATATTACCCCATTTACAGCTTCTCCTTTTAAAAACACTATCTCACCAATATATCCTGAGAACATTTAATCAGTTCTTTCTGAAATGTAAAATTGTTTTGTATTGCTTACATCTCTCTCAATAACAATGATGTTATTAACATATATGTAATTATTTTTAAAAGGTAAGAAATACTACATTCCTTAGTCACCTAGCAGACTGTTGTTTTGTGAACATTTCACCTTTTGTGTATAACACTGGAATCTGTGGTAGCAGGAACCAGAAAGTTTTAAATGGCCTTATATTTTGATGGGTTAATAATAAAGTAAAAACATAATTTTTCTAATAAGTATAATTATTTTTCTTTTAATAATAAAAGATTGTGAGTCTCTAATTACAGGAATATATGGAAATCTCCATAATCATAGTTCTATTAATATGTCCACTTAATACAGAGTGGCTGCTATGGTTGAGAAGCTAATAAATAAAGTTTTAATTATATGAAAGATTTAAAAATGATTCATTTTACACTGAACAGTCACTGCAAAGCAGGAGTTTACATTTAAAGGAACAATTTACTACTTACAGGTAACAACTTTACCCATGGTTAATTTGCCAACCAATAAAAGGATCAAAAGAATAAAATACCTGTATAGTGGCCTATATGTGCAAAAGGCACATGAATTTCTATTGAAATGGAGAAAAAATTCTTGTGAGCATACAACCTAATGAGTAGGCACTGCATGTTGCTAGGGCAACTTAGCTGTCACCTTAACAAAACTACCACAGCATTTCTGGGGCAATGCTGGGGTTTATCCAGGGTACCTCATCTACCATTCTTTTAGAAGATTTAGTCTAGACTGAAGTCAGAGTATTCCAAACTGATAAGTCAATTCAGAGCTGGCTGACTTTTTAGTTTGCTTATTAAAAGAGCTGAAAAATATCACTGATTCTAAATGGAAGTCGCTTGGGGAAAGAAACATTTAACTGGCACTTTGCTGTCCTGCTTCAAAGTAACAGAGACATCCTAATATTTTCTACAACTTCCATCTGGAATTATGGAATGTGGTGTGGTAGCCCTACTGTGGAAGGAGCTTAACTTTCAAAACATCTATGAAGACTTCAAGAACCACAGATTGCCAGTTTCACAGTATTATACAGTGTAGTGAGCTAAAGGAACACCTGCCTTACTGAAAACCAGTAACATCGTGCACTCACTCAGGAGCAAGTTTGCAGTAGAAACTAGTAGAAGAAATTGAGGAGTAGAACAGAAAGTAGAAGAAAACATGCTTGGACCCTACACATATATACATTTGTCCATCCTTCAAGTATTTTTAAAGTACCTACCAGATGTTAAATCAAAGTTTAGGTGCTGGGAAATCAGGGTCAAAACAAATCCTTGCCGTGAAGAACTTTGCTGAAGCGTCAGCAAATTTTTTCTGTAAAGGGCAGAGAGTAAACAGCCTAAACGTTGCAGGCCATATCATCTCTGTTACAACTACTCAACTCTGCTCTTGCAGTGAAAGCAGCCACAAACAATATGTAAACAAATAAGAGTGCCTGGGTTTGAATAAAGCTTTAACCGCAAGTACAAGCAGCAGGAAGAATATACAGGGTCTTCAGGATATTATAAGGCCTAGGCTTTTCTTATGAGTGAACTGTGAAGTCACTTGGGTCTTTGTACAAAAGACTAACATTACACTTAAAAAGGACCATTAATAAAAAGCATCATTTCAGCATCTGTGTAGAGAATAATCAATGATGGGGTAGGGAGGCAAGACAATGGGAAAGGTAAAAGCAGAGAGCACTTCAGAAGTTAATCCATGAAAACAAGATATGAATTTGTCTTGTACCCCAATGGTAGCAGCATTTGCTAAATGCTTCTACTTCCAATTAAATATTTTTGGCAAATTAGTGGCTTTTAACTGCAAACTCAGGAATTCCTGCAGTATAGAAAGGCAAGTTATTCAAGATGTTTGAGCTGAGTATAATATGTTTCTTATGAAAGTCACAAATTAAGCTCATATTCTAGTAGCCAATGCTCAGCCAATAACCCAAGGAAAGCATTATTGGCCTCAATATCATCGAACTGAGCAAAACCCACTCCAAAAGCACCTGATAGAGACTGCTTAGTTTCCAAATGCTTAATGTAAAAAAATAAATCATGGTTTGTAAGTGTTGCTGCCACATGGACTTTTAGAACTCTGAAATGAATAAAATGGTTCCACTTCACTTAACCAATGATCTGTTTATATTCTTTTTTGCCAACTTAGGAACAATGCTATTTCTTTCATATGCTAAACTCTAAGTTCTAGGTTCCAAATGAGAATTTTGGTGTTTTGCTTTCTGAAGCACCTACTTAGGAGAATAATTTTTTTTTTGGCCTGGAATTCACAACATTTAATATTCATCATCTTTACCAGGCAACCCAATCAAGATCTGAATAGTAATGTCTTCATCATAAACAACAACAATTTTTCTAAAAGGATACATAGGTAAGGGAAAGAAACCCATCTCATAAAATACAGCACCAGTGTGCTGCTGAGATAGCTGAAAAAGGAACACTCTAGAGGGGGAGATCCTGCAAAGGTTTGGATATCTCTTCAGAGTACTCCAAACTTGGATGAATTTTTGTTATAAATCACCTTGATTAATGGAACACATTTGCTAAAGTGATTTTATAATAACTACACAATTCTAATTGCTTGAAAAGCCCAGCCTAGAAAAACTGGCGGAGGCAGGGAAGCCTTCAAAATATCAGTGGCTTCTCTTTTAGAACAAATAGTGTCCCTGATCAGAAATAGTTCCTTTTCTTTTTTAAAAATAATGAAGACAAATACATTTAAGGTAAGGATACCTGGATAAGAGTATAATAATCATCAGTAGAAGATATTTTGGGAGAAGTAGTAGTAGCATGGTAAGGAGTACAAATTTTGGATGAAGCCAGGCTACTTGTGTTTGAATTCCAACTGTTTCTCTCACTGTTTGAAACTGGGCAATCTATTTAACCTCCCTGTTGTCCAGTTTTCTCATCTATCAAATACTACTACTACTTATCTTATTGGGTTGCTGTTTTGATGATTAAATAAATTAAGCCTTGTAAAGAGTTTCAACAGTATCTGGTACAGATGAAGTACACAATATGTGTTAGCAAATAGTATTACAATTATGTCTGTCACTAAAAAAAGTAAAACCAAAGTGAACAGAATATACCTAGAATATGGCAGTGTCATCTAATTTATCAATTCATAGTACATAAAAATTTGATGATTTCCTTAAATAAAATATTCAAAAAATTTACATCTTACAGTCCTCTGATTATTTGCTCAGATTACTTAGCAAAGATCTAATCCCCTGAAATTCTTCCTCTAATAATTCTTAAAAAGAAAACACCAATAATTGTGTGATGTTTAAGTATCCAGATAGTAGATGCCATCATTTATATGTTTTGTTCTTCTATCTACTGGCAAAATTATTTCTGGTCTCAAGTATATGCTTATTGCTAAAACAACTTAAATGTGACTAGAATGTCTCATGAAAGAAATGTTAATACCACATGAAGATGAAACATTATGCAAAATTCTGACATTTTTAAATGAAGTATACAAGGATGCAGACTCCATGATAAAGGTCATAGAAAAATAGGTTACCTGATAATACACTATCATCTTCAACATTATTATCACTATCAGCTAACAATTACTAGTACGTTTAGCACTGTGGTAATAAACATCAAAAACATTTGCACTGCTGAATCATACTGCATTATGGGTGGTACATAAATAATAGACTTAATAATCTACTGATCAAACTTACAAGGCAATCAAAGCCTATTATAGTTAAAAATAAATACACAAGGATCAAGACAATTTAACTCTTAATTATTTGTTTATATTGGGGAATGAAGATAGTTATCAGGAAAGTTTGTCAACAGATGTAACAGCTACATCAATAATTTGAGGGTGACACTGAGAACTTTTTTTAAAAAGTAAAAAATTAAGTTATAATTATTAAAGAAAAGCACATGCTCAGTAAAGAAAAGGCCACCCTCCCCTGCCATAAGCTCTGTTACAGCAGCTGTGTGATTGGTGAGAGGAGCTAACATTACATCTGCTCCTCACTCTTCCATTCTGCTGCTCTTGCTCTCTTTTTCTAACTGGATAATCAGGTTAACTAGACTAAGGCATATATACTTTCTATTCAAAAAATTTAAATCGATTTAAAAAGACTAAACTACAGACTCTGATTTTACCAGATTTGCCACTAATAAATCAGTGGAAAAATTTTCTAAGCCAGGATCTCAGATGCAATTTAGCTGGCATGTCTGTGTCTTCTCCAATCTCTAATTCTTGTCTTTCATGACTTTGACATTTTTTATGAGTATTAGTCAGTTATGCTGCAGAATGACACTCAGGGTCTGATGTTTTCTCATGATTCGACAGAGGTTACACTTTCATTTGTAAAAATACCACAAAAGTGATGCGCCCTTCTCAGTGCTTCACTTCAGGGGCTACATTATGTTGATATGTCTTTTTATTGGTGAAGTTAACCTTGATTTCTCAATTAAGGTGGTGCCTTCCAGTTTCTCCTCTATGAGCTACTCTTTGTCCCTTTGTAATAAATATCTTGAAGGAGATACTTTAAGACGGTGCAAATAAATTACTTTTCTCAAGCTTTTGCCCAAAATTTTGACATCCTTGGTGAATCATGCCTGCAACATTTATTACTGATATATTTATGTAGGGTTTCAAAGAGAACTAAAATGTGTAAAATATAATGGCCAAGTTGTTCTTCATACATATATTTTTTTTAAATGTTTATTTTTGAGACAGTATGAGTGGGGGAGGGGCAGAGAGAGAGAGGGATACAGAGGAACTGAAGTGGGCTCTTTGCTGACAGCAGAGAGCCCAACACAGGGCTTGAGCCCATGAACCACGAGATCGTGACCTGATAAGAAGTCAGAATCTCAACCGACTGAGCTATCCAGGCTCCCCTTGATACAAACAAATTTAAATTCTACTGAATGCAGCATTTTAACATATTCAAAATATGAATTAAAGTTATTTTCTTTTGTCAGTGTGTTCAGTTAATGCTAATCAATGAATAACATAATTAAAATGTTACTTACATAACTATGGCTTTTAAAGAAATCTGATGGACTATTGGTGAGGATTTTGTCTCCTTCCAAACCAATTACTCTTTTACAAATGTTTGATTTTGGATCACTTGGGCTTTTTGCAATCACAATGTCACCTCTGAGGGGAAAAAAGTCAAAGAAAGGTCAGTGTTATTTATTAAGCATAAATACATGGATGGCACTACTATAATACTTTTATAGCTTAAACAAAGCCAACACCCTTTTATCCTCTCACATATTGACCCTCTCCTACATTTACCAGCTTTGTGATTGTTTTATGGGTCACAATACAACAAGAGTAGTGGAAATGCTATTAGATGATTTAAAAATTTCTGGCAATTCCATAAGAATTACCTTCTTGCACTGTACCAAATTTTTAGAACCAGAACTATGTAAAAGCAGTTCCATGTAAGTACCAACAAATTAAGTAAATTTTACTGCCCAGCCGTTAGTACTGATCGACTCTAGAGTACATAAAAACATAGAAATAGTATAAATATTTCCCTAGAGCTCAAAGAACTGAGGAATTACAATATATAAACAACCTGGGTAATTTACAGGATAGTCAAAAAGACTTAATTTTGAGGAACAATATCAAAAAATACAACCAAATAAAATGCTAAAAGTGCCCAACATATACTACAAAAAATAAATTGTCATATCAAACATACGTTACCAATATGGGTAAAATTATATATGGAAGGCACGATTCATGGAAGAAGTAACAACAATATCCATGTATTAGAAAAGTATGATCTCCAAAAGCAGAAATGAAGGAGACAAAACAGAGGAAGGAGACAAAATAGGACTAATGCCCCAACCAAACAGAACACAATGCTCTTCCTGCAAAAAATGAGTATAAGTGAATTCTGTTGCCTAACACACATATTTGAAAGGATTTAATATATTTACTTATTATTTGTACATAGCTGCAGAAATAATTTGATGTTACTTATAATAAAAGATGCATATATAAAAATGTCAAAAGCCATAAAGAGAAGATGATAGTCAAACCAGAAACCTAGTTATTGCTATACATAAATATTCATATGAGTTCCAAAGTTTTTGGTAGCCAAATCAAAAATGAAATTCTGATTAATTTCACTGGAATCATTAACTAATAAAATAAAGTTTAGTTTGGGAGATAAGACAAAATTGTCTTAACTAAATCAAAGAGGAATGAACATACAAGAAGGATTCTTATGGAAGGTAATAAAAGACACCTTCATCAGAAATTTTACAGTAATAGTATTCAATGGAACAATAATTTTTTAGAGTTGAAAGCTATTAAACTATTACATTCTAGAGGTGCCTAGGTGGCTCAGTTGGTGGAGCATCCAACTCGTGATTTCGGCTCAGGTCATAATCTCAGGGTCATGAGATCGAGCCCTGGGTAGGGGCCCACCCTGAATGTGGAATCTGCTTAAGATTCTTTCTCTTTCTCTTTGCCCCTCTTCTCACCATGCACTCTCTCACCTCTCTAAATAAAATAAATAAATAAATAAATAAATAAATAAA
>NW_027531873.1:2848981-3087537 GCF_008692635.1 Crocuta crocuta | reverse complement strand
GTAACATAAAGCTGCCCTTTCTCTGAAATGGGATAAACTAGTCTCTTCAACCAACTGGAACCATGCCAATGGAACTTTCAGATGAACAAGTTTGCAAAGATTGTAACGTACTAAATGAAGTTGCTTTTGATGAGCTTTAGGGAATAAAATGTTTTCTGTGGGTGTTTTATTCAGTTTACATTTTTAAAAATATAATCAATATGACCCTTAAATTCTGCCCTTGAATGGCAACATAAAAGTCTTAATTCAGTCAAGGTGTTTTTACAGAAGACAATATTAATGCAGATTATACTTTTGATGGTCTAACTAGATATGTGTATAGAGCTTAGATGAAAATAATTTATCTTTGGATTCTCAACTCTTTCAAATAGGGCTTTTAAAGGAAGTTAATAGAACTAAGGTTTAAATTTTCCTTTCTCATTTATTAACATCCTTATTAACCTACTAAACTGTAGCTTTTGAAAAGGACCAATATCTTACTCACCTTAACATTCTCTATAATATACTGCATATCTATAAGTTAAGTACTCTTTAATTATTTGGTGAAAGAATAAATAGTAATAAGAGACTGTAATTGTTATAAATATGATGTTCTGTGCATTTAACTGAGAAGAGATTCATGTGCTTTAAACACTAGTTATGCAGACTTTTATTTTGCCTAAATGGATAGCTATCCTAGCTTTAGAAACAGGCAGCTAGCTGAAGGATCTCTTGCCAAGTGTCAGAGATTCCCCTAAAATCTGAGTTCTATGCTGCAGATAAAAGAAAAAGAATACTGAGGAGAGAAATATTTTTAAAATTGAAGTTACCAACGGACTCCCTTGGTTGTAAAAGTTATTTGGTATATCTCATATAAATGCCAGATTTTGAGCTGTCCTTTAACCTAATGGACCCCTTGAATGAACAGAATACAAAATGAAACCTTCAAAGAATCTTAATTAACTTACTGAATGTAGTTATTTGTATTACCCGTCTGAATGGAAAGAGTATCTATTAAAAAAAAAAAAGGATAATATTGAGCTATTCATTCAAAATCTAATTAGCCAACAAGTTCAGCTCCTTGTTAAAGATCCTCAAGGACTAAGAGTAAAATCATCTCATTAGCATGGAGAACAGCAGCTTATCTTCATGCTACAGTGATGCTAGGTCTCTAATTAATCCAAAGACAGAAAGAAAAGAAAGCTAGAACACAACTGTTATGCAAGTCATATTTTATAAGCCCATATCTATCAATTTGGTATCTTGAAGTCATGAGTAAAAGATATGAAGAAGAATTTAACCTAGACGCTATGTGAGTAAAAGATATGAAGGAGAATTTAACCTGGGCACCAAACTGAGACTATAGAGCTTGACCAAGAGATAACTTCAAGTTAGCTACAGAATCTAAAATGGTAAAAGATCAGTAAATGTAAAGAATACTTTTACACTACTCAGTAATGTGCAACAGACTATAGAAAAAGCCAATGATGAAAGAGGAGTGATTAAATTTACTTATGCCATAAGCTAAATACCAACTCAAATGAGTCAAATTTGCAGTTTATGGAGATGAAAAACTGCTATTATTTTTTAATAATTATGAAAAACTAATGAACCCAAAATTTTAGGGAATCAGAGATGTGCCCTTTAGAAAATACATTAAATTACTGGGGGCAGCTGGGTGGCTCAGTCAGTTGAGCATCCAACTTTGGCTCAGGTCATGATCTTATGGTTTATGAGTTCGAGCTCCATATCAGGCTCTATGATGACAGCTCAGAGCCAGAAGCCTGCTTCTGATTTTGTGTCTCCCTCTCTTTCTACCCCTCCCCACTTGTGCTCTGTCTCTCTTTCTCAAAAATAAAAATTAAAAAATAAAATAAATTACTAATACTTGACATTCATTCATAAGGAATAATACGTAGTTAAACAGAATAAACAGTATCATAGGGACTGGAAACACCACTCAGAATAGGATTTTTTAAAATTTAGAGGCAAACAATATTTGTCAAGGAGTTTTTCAACTTAATTAACCAGGAGACTCATAATAGAGATTTCTGGCTCCCAGCTATATACAGTACTAGAGTCTAAAAATCATCAAGTGCTCATCATAAGCTATGAAAAATAAAATAATAAAAATAAAAAGAAATTCAAGACTACTTTAAAAATTTAAAAAGCATTCACTGCTTTGTATATGTAATGTAGTTCCCAAGTCCCTAGGTTCTTCACTCAAAACATTATAGGGTCCTTTCTCCCCTCAAAAAAGCAAAGTGGGCTTGAATGTACATTATAAAAGGGGCTGCTATTCTATTTTGGCCAATAATACAAGAGACACAGTGACCCAGAAGGCTGAATGTTTACAGAAACTATTAAATTTCTCAAATTGAGAGAAAATATTTGAATTAAAATTTTAACTGGTCATTAATTTATTTACAAAAGTTTTTTAAAAACAAAATTAAGAAACTGCAGAAAAGACACAATGTGAATGCATGTTTTCACTATAACTTTAATATATCTATGATAGAAATTTACCTTTGGATACCATAAAAATGTCGACTAAGATTTTCTGCAAAGACGATATCTGAATTTTGGATTGTAGGCTCCATGGATGGTCCAGAACACTGAAAAGAGAGGTATTTTTTTAATTTGAATTGAAACCCTTTTTCATATAACATAAATGATCTGAACAGGCTTTCAAGAAAGAAAATGGAACAAATGTTCTTCAAGCTTGGAGGATGATTCACAAGAAAGTAAGTCAAACAAATGTTCGTCAAGCTTGGAGGATAATTCATAAGTTGGTACCTTCCAGGTAAGTTCAACTCTACAGAATGGTCACCAAGTCTGGAAATACAGGTATGTATATTAAAAATGGCTGACTACCTGCCTCCTTAGCGCAGTAGGCAGCACATCAGTATCATAAAAATGGCTGACTGAGAATACATTATAATACATGATTAAAATATGATTCCAAATTTTGACCATCCTGTATAATACAAGCTCCATGAGGTCGGGGACTTTATCACTCACATTCTTAATATAACCAATGCCAAAAATAGTGCTTTGGCATAAAGCTGATAGTCAATAAATATTTGTTGAATAAATAAATGATTTATTTGCTTTCATACTATTATCAAATATCCAGTGCCCATAATGGGAATTTATTAAATAGTATCATATTATTCTCAAAAAGTTCATGCCTTGAGGTCTCTCCTAAGAAAATAACTTACTCATTTGATGAGGCTGCAACCTGTATTTTCTACTGAAAAATAGTGGTATAATGAGATGCACTTGAAAGACTTTCTATTAGTATGAGTCAAAACAATAATCCTCATATACACCTGAAAACTGTAATAAATGATCATTGCCACTTAAAATATCTAAATACAGCAGTCTCCATTGACTTCACGTATGCATTGATAAAACTTTTTACTCTAAACTTCCTACTGAAGTTCCAACAAAACCCACTTACTGGACATTCAATTTGTTCTTTCACTTATAGGACAGAAGATTAGTACAGTCACAGTTGATAGATTTATGATGCAATATTAAGAAAAAGCGTTGATCAGGGGGTGGTCTTAATATTTTAATACTGACATAAGGCAGAATCATTTATTTTAATGACAGTTAAGCACAAGTGGTTAAGAACAGGAGTTTTGAAAAGTGGGGAATCTGCTGAAATTCCAAATCTACTTACTAACTGTGGAGCTTGGAGCAAGTTACTTAAGCTTTCTGAGCCTCAGTTTTTTCCTAACTATGATGGATTTCTGTCTAATAAGTATCTCACAGAGTAGAAAAGATTAAATGAGTTAATATAAAACCTCAAACATCATTGGAACACAGTAAGTAGCATTCAATAAATGGTAAAAATTATTATTATTAGATTATTAATAGGGCCATTGTCAGAATATAGACCCTTATTTGAAGTAATGGTATTAATTTTATATAATGCCAATTCCAACACATTCTCTTACAACTCCAAATTTAGAAAGATTTTAATAGTCCCTTTTTATTCATTAAATAACTTCAATTAAAATAAAGAAAAAGCATTTTCCTTAATTTTTAACAAAAGATATATTTTAAATTATTATTTCTTTTATGTAAAAACTTACCATGACAACACCACCAACATATTCAAAAGCACAATGAGCTATACAACCATACTGAATAGTATAGCCAACAAGTCGAAAGGTTTTTCCCAGAACACCACGAAGCATATTTCTACGAAGACTCTGCCACCATTGGCCTGATGGTAAATTTCAAAAAGTTTCATGATCAATACTATTTAACAACACTTAAGAAATAGCTCTATTGTAAAATACTTACAATCAGTCAGAGTATAGTAAATATCTAGTACAGTTTGTTGCTGAAAAGCAAGAGCTTATTTTCATTTGTCCTAATGCTATTTTAAACGGCAAATTATAACCACTTAATATTTTGATTACTGAACAGAGATTATATTCAAATAATATCACCAGGTATATATATGAATTAAATAACTAGTAGACTCTAACTTGTCTGTCTCCTTTCATACTTTGTTTCTTTTTCTCTTGGTGTTAAGATCGATACCTAAGAAAAGATATTAACTCCTCCAAAGTACTAATAAGAGTTTTCATGCCGTTGCCTGCTACACTGTACCAGTTTTTGCAATAAAATGATATAAAAGAGAAAACACTAGAATAGGTATATGAAAATTCAAGTTTTACACTGATATTTTCATTCACTTGTGTCATCTTTAATGACTTATTTAACCTCTCTGGCCTGGAAATAATAACTCACAGGATAGTTCTGAGAATCAAATTCAATAACATGTCAAAGTGCTTTGTAAATTATAAAGTTAAACTCAAGTTGTCAGCTATTAACTAATGATACAACACTGAACACATGAATACTATGAAACAACATAAAGTACCATATAGTTTTAAAGCCACATTTTAAAAAAATGTTTATTTATTTTTGAGAGACAGAGAAAATCAGAGTTCGAGCAGGGGTGGGGCAGAGAGAGACACACACACACACACACACAGAATCTGAAGCAGGCTCCAGGCTCTGAGCTGTCAGCACAGAGCCTGATGCAGGGCTCAAACTCATAAACCGAGAACATGACCTGAGCTGAAGTCAGACACTCAACTGACTTGAGCCATCCAAAGCTACAAAAGTTTTTAAATATAATCCATCTAAAATACTCTTAGTATCTGTCCCTTTCTATTTATCTGTTATAACTATTGGCCTAATGGCCTAAGGTTTAGGCCTAGGCTATAATGCACACTATTCTCAGATTAAATTTACTAAAACACATCAATAATATATAAGTAACATTTGTTCAATTTTTACTACATGTCAGAGTCTACAAATTAACCTCTGTCGATATTATTACCATCATCATTTTATAGATTAAAAAAGCCTAAGTGTAGTGAACTTATATACTCAACATCACAAAGATGGAAAATGATGGCGTTAAGGACTTAATCATTATGTTACACTGCCTCCCACATTACTCTCCTGCTCCGATAATGTCAATGGCTATCAGATGAAGTACATACTACTTAGACTCATTTTCAGTATCTGTGACAGATGGCTCCTACCCTTTCCTCAGTTTCTAACCTGATCTTCCCTGATACTCCTACATGACTTGACTACTCAATTATACTGGTCTGTTCTTCAAGGAAATGTTGCTAGTGAACACTTATTTATGCCAACACCCATCCATGCCTGAAGTATTCTTTATGATATCTATCATCTATCTTAATTTGTAATTCTTCTCTAAATGCTCTCAATAGGCAAGATTTTCTTTTTCCCATGGGTCTTTACACACACACGCACACACACACACACACACAACCACTGAGAGCACTATTTCTAAAGTTGATCTGTGTGAATTTGTATTCTGGTTCCACCACATTTTAGTTGTTAGTTGTGTGGCCTCCATGAGATTATTATGCCTCTGTGAATTTCAGTGTCTTTATTTGTAAAACGGACTTAATATCAATATCTAACAGAGTTAGTGATTGCATGTGATCAGACTTGTAGTCTGTAGCAGAGTATTTCAATAAATGCTAGTATGCTAGCTACTGTATCATTCACTTGGCTATCCACTCTATATACTCTATAAGCTCATAACATTAGTTCTATTTTCAAGTTCTTTAAGTAATAGAATTTTATAGCCTAGAGCGTAGGACTGTATCTTTTATTAGTGTTATATTACTTATTAGTGTACTTGCACCTATTAAACACTTACCATGTCTCCTCCTCTAACAAGTCTTCCTTGGCACCATCCCAAGAAATGTAACTTATGCTCTGTGTCACTCACCTTCCTTAGGCATATACTGAATATAATGCTTACCACAGTGTACTGATTATATCTTTCCTCTTATTACACTACATTTGTTACTGTCTGTGGGTAATAACTGTGCATTGTTCATCTTTGAATCCTCAGGTCCTACCAAAGAGGACAGTAAACAGAAGGCTTATCTGAGGAAATTAATGAATGAATTATGAATCCAATCTCCTCTACCATCCACATCTTCATTACTACAGAATAGTTACGATTTTCAAAATGATGATCAGAAGACCACTGAGATTTTTGGTTAATGGAGAGACATGTAAATGCCATATTCACTGAAGAAAGAAATGGTCAATAACATATTAAAAAGCCTTCTCATTAAATCATTTGAAAAATAACTCCTCCCAACAGGAGGATTAAGGAATTTGGCTTACAGTTATAATTGACGCACTTTAAAAGATAGTCATTTCTAGAGTTCAAAAAATAAAAAATGCTATTTAAAAATAAAAACACTTCATAAGTGAACTTCATTAATTCAAGCAGACTATGAAGAGAAAAAAAAATAATAGAATAAATTTTGCCTATAAAGTTAATTATGTTGTCTAAGCACTACTCTGCTGCAACTATAAAATTAGGGAAAAGTGGGATAAGTACTACAGCTTAGCTCTGAAATGTGACTTCTGATAAAAAATCCTAAAAGTAGTGAATTGTATATTACATTTTAAAATGAAAATAAAAATGGGTTTACCTGGTATTAGAAAGGGGATATATTATTAAACAAGAGGAAACATACAGCACTTACCAAAAAGCTATTGGTAATACAGGCGAAAGGTGAAATTAGAGGGCGAATCATTTAGCAGTCTACCAAAATTTAAATCATTTGGATTATGCAATAGAATCCACTTGGTTAAAAACATACTCAAAAATACAAAAATGTAACTATACAATGGTTTTGATTCACTGAGAAGGCTTGTTATTCACTCTCATTCAGAAGTAATTGGGGCCCTAAATCCTTTTTTATGACTCGGACAATGCCCAGCTTCAAATACAATGTTTGTAACGAAACGGATTCATAAAATAATAAAATTAATAGAGAGTAATCAAAAGAAAGAAGCTGACATTGTTTCTTTCCTATAGATATTAGCAACAGAATGGAGTTTGAAGTATCTAAAATTACTTTGGATATTAGTCTCTTAAGGAGAAAAAAGAGCTATGTAGCTATTTTGAGAGAAATTTGAGGATAAAGACTATTTGGCCTTGTATTATGAAAGTGCATTGAGAAGCACTCTTGAGGAATATTGAAACTGAGAATAAGAGCTGATAGATTTTTTTAAGAGTAATCCCAGAGTGGAAAGTAGCATTCATAAAAAACACAAATAAGCCACACGCTGCTGGCACTCAGTAGCCTTACTTGCAAAAAGGATTAAGACAGAGGTTCCAAACCTCTGCTTTACATAGTTATTTCAAAGGTCTATGTATCATTATGTGCATACGTGCTCTGGATAACTTCTGCTTGTCCCTTCAGTCTTCTCTCCACCCTTCTCCATACTACTTTGTGCCTTGGAAAACTGACCTACATAAACTACATCAAGGCACTCCCTGTACCCTTTAACTGAATTCCAGCTGGAAGTCAGAGGAAGGAAGAGTTATGTCTTTTCCTGCCTCCTTCCCTGTGGACTCTTCTCAGGCTGGCTGTGTCCTTGGACAAAAGGTCACTGAATCTCCAAAGGCAGTCTGCTATACAGTAATCGCTCTCCTAGGTTCCTACGACCCTTCCTTTACCTGGTCCCTTTGAGCTTAGGAATGAAAACAGATTGACTGATGCTGGTTCCTGTGCTATCCGTGATGATTCTCCAATCCCCTGCATACACTTCTGTAAATAAACCTTTCTTACATTATCCTACTTTTTGTCAGCTATTTTCCATAGGTATCCTGGTGATACAATATACCATTTACTAAAATAACAACTCAGGTGGAAGGATGGGCTAAATGGGTGGTGGAGATTATGGAGGGCATTTGTTGGGTTGAGCACTGGGTGTTATATGTAAGTGATGAATCACTAAATTCTATTCCTTAAACCATTATTATGCTATATGTTGACTAACATGGATTTAAGTTAAAAAAAGAATGTTAGCTTCCGAAAAAAATTTTAAAAAAACCCCTCATCATGTAGAAGTTTACAATATTTGATGTTAATGAAGGAATTCTCATAAACAGACATTTGTAAAACACTGCTGATGGGTATGCAAAATAGACAACCCGTAAAAAGAGGAATGTGGCTATTGTAATAGCATACACATTTTACTCTCTTACCCAACCATCCCACTTTCAGGAATTATCCAGTTCCAAGATTCAAACACCATGTGCACAAGATTCTTTATATTAGCATTACTGAAATAGCAAAACCAGAAACAAGCCAAATACATATCCATAGGAAATAGGTTAACTAAATTAAGGAACATCCACACAAAGGAGTTCTATATACCTGTGGGCGTGAGGGGGAGAGTTCTATCAGGTAATAACAAATGATTTCTAGGATAAACTGCTTAAAAAAAAGCAAGCTGCAAAAAAGTATATATAGTAATTTATCATTTCTGGAAAAAGGAAAATATATTCTTTTCAAAGAAAAAGAAAGTAAACCAGAAAATGATGAAAATGGTTACATTTATAAAAGGAGTAGATGAGAACAGTGTGAAAAGGATAAGGGTGAGTATACCTCTATATACAGTTCTGAGGCACATGCTTTACACTGTCAAAAAAATAGAAGCAAACAAAAAACGATGAAAAAAGGGAAATTGAAAATGGAAAACAAACAAGAAAAATAGGCCTATTTGTATACTCAAAATGCTTACACTACCAAGCAGAAGAAGTAATTCAAATATTTTTGAAAACAGTATATAGTAAGATATAGTCTTAAGGTCAAAAAAATTTGCAAATGAAATCGTAAACTGCTCTTAGTAGGTTTGTTCTTGTTTCTTTTATGTGTTTCAGATAATACAAATGAGTAAACATATAAATTATCGGAAGCAAGATTCTCAGTGTTAGAAAGAAGCCAGAAATATGGAATAATAGGTTAGGAAGGAATTGAAGATATCAAAACAAATTTCTTAAGTTTATTTATTCTGAGAGAGAGAGATCATGTGTGAATAGGGGAAGGGAGAGGCAGAGAAAGAGAGGGGGAGAGAGAGAGAGAGAGAGAGAGACAGAATTCCAAGCAGGCTCCTCACTGTCAGCAAAGAACCCAACACAGGGCTCAAACTCACAAACCGTGAGATCATGACCTAAGCCAAAATCAAAAGACACGTAACCAACTGAATGGTCCGGATGCCCCAAAACAAACATTTAAATAAAGAAGTGTGTGTGTGTGTGTGTGTATTTGTCTGCTTGCCTATATTAAATATCATCCTAGCTCTGAACATTGGAAAGACCACTAGAAAGAAGCAATGACACTGTAGTACTAACGAACACACCTAGCACACAGATTTTTTGGTTTCCAAATATCATTCCCCAATAGGAGAAATGGTTTAGGGCAGAACAATCTTGTGCCAGAAAGCAAGCTTGTGCTCAAAGAAAAATGGAGTCATAGAAACTACTTTAAAGGTTCTCTCACTGGCCGAATTGGGATAAAAAAAAAAATAACACCAATAGATGATACATTTGATTTAAAATGAAATCTATTGAGTACATAGTAATTTTTAAAAAGATGTATGTGTTAGAGATAAGAAACACTCTTTATCAAAAATAGTAGCTAATAAATATAGAGGGAATAAGAGAACTACCATCAATATAATAATTGATTCAGGCAAGAGTCATTAATAGATGCTAAATATTACTGGGTGAAAAGTTGTTGGTAAATGGGATATATGCAAAGTATTAAAGTAAATAATTTATTATTCACAAATAAAATACACAAAGAGATCTGGTAAACATCTTAACTCAGCAAATTTAGTTGCATAAAGGTACAAACTGATGTTATATACCTTCTTTTTTTATTTTTATTTTTTTTTTTTAATTTCTGAGAGAGAGAGAGAGAGAGCATGAGCAGGAGAAGGTTAGAGATAGAGGGAAATACAGAATCTGAAGCAGGCTCCAGGCTCTGAGCTAGCTGTCAGCACAGAGCTAGAAACAGGGGCTTGAACCCATGAACCGTGAGATCATGATCTGAGCTGACGTCAGACACTTAACCAACTGAGCCACCCAGGAGCCTCATATACCTTTCTGACATGATGTAAAAACAAGTACATCATCATGTGTGTACTATTTTTGCCAAAAATGTGTAACCTAAATCTACTTATGAATAATCAAGACACATCCATTCCATAAATCTTTTGTGGTCATCGTACAAGACAACTTCACCAATTAAACAAATATAAGATTAATAAAAGAAAAAAGTAAGACTACCATTTTAAGTTACAATAAGGACATGACAATCAAATACTGTATAACTAGACCCTGGAATGAAAGAAAAAAAAACAAATTTGAACATGGTTTGTAAATCAAATATATCGTTTCAGTATTAAATTTCTTTATAAAATTTATTTTAATTTTTTAAGTTTATTTATTTATTTTGAGTGAAACAGAGAGCACAAGCAGGGCAGGGGCAGAGAGAGAGGAGAGGGAGAAGCAGGCTGGGTGCTATCAGTGCAGCAGAGCCTGACATGGGGTTCAAATTCACGAACCGTGAGATCGTGACCTGAGCCAAAATCAAGAGTGGGACACTTAACCAGTTGAGCCACCCAGGTTCCCTCAGTGTTAAATTTCTTAAAAATATCATGACTATGCAGGAGAATGATCTTGTTCAGAGGAAATAAACACTGATTTAGAGATATGTGGGTAATTTTCCTATCATTTACTTCTACTGCTGAGATGATAGATACAGAGTTTATACACATACGCATATATACATATATACACACATATACATTTATATGTATATGTATATATACAGAGGAACAGAGGAAACTAATGTAGCGAAATGTTCATTATAAATCCAGATGGAGTGTAAATGAATGGGTGCTGCATTATTTTCTTTTCCAATTTTAGTATAGAATATAACTTTTTGAAAAAGCACTTGGAGGAAAAGTGTATCCTCACAGTCATTCAATCATTCAACAAATATTTACTGAGCTTCTATTATATGCCAGATACTGCATGCAGCCCTGGAAATACAATAGTGAGCATGATGCCTGTCCTTGCAAAGCTTATAATTTATCAGGATTGATGTTACAAACATACAGAGTAAAGAAATAAACACAGAAATACATTAAATAATTTCCAAAAGGCAACATTAGGGTAAAGTGATAAAGACTGATGAGTGGGGCATATATTCTTTAGGATGAATCAGGAAAGATTTTTCCAAGGAAATACCGCTGAAGTTGAGTTCTGAACAATAAGAAAATAACGATGGAAAGGACAGAAGAATTTTAAAGGCAGAAAAAATGACACGCATGTGCTTAAAAAAATAAACGAAGGTTGGAGCATTGTGTGAAGGACATGAAATGAGACTAAACAGATAGGCAAGATTATTCAAGGTCTTGCAGATTTTGGGATTTTATTCTAAGACTAACGGGAAGCCACTGAAGGATCTTAATTAAACAGAAGAGTAACATAACTTGATTTTCAACTTAATATCACTCTCATTGCAATGTAGAGGAAGGACTGCAATGAGGGCAGAAATAAAAACGCTGGCAAGGCAGTTAGGCTGGACCAACTACAGTGGTGGAAGTGAAAAGTGGAGAGAAAGGAATGGGAATGGATTTGAGAAGCTTAAGAGGCAAAATAAGTAGCAGGGAAAAAAGAATCAGGATGACCCTCAAGCTTCTGGATTCAGTAACGGGGTAAATGGAGGTCTATCCACATGGTTTTATTCATACACATATTTGGAACAGAAGAGAGTCCAGTTTTGGCCATGTTAAATTTGATATATTCATGACATCTTCAAGGGGATGTGTATGAGAAGAGCTCTGGAGTGCAAAGCAAGTTTCATACATGACAAGTCTTGGAAAAATAAGCCCTATCACAGTGAGGCTTGCATTCTACTGCAAACAAGAGAAAACCAGAATAAAAGGAACTTTTAAAGGGAAGGGATTTATTTTACTTTAAAAAAATTTTTTTTAATGTTTTATTTATTTCTGAGAGAGAGAGAGCGTGAGCAGGGAAGGGTCAGAGAGAGAGGGAGATATAGAATCTGAAGCAGGCTCCAGGCTGAGCTAGCTGTCAGCACAGAGCTTGAAGTGGGGCTCGAGCCCACAAACCGTGAGATCATGACCTGAGCCAAAGTCGGACGCTTAACCAACGGAGCCACCCAGGCGCCCTGGGATTTATTTTCTAACAACATTAGCTACTACATCCAAGTTATAAGCAGAAAAATAATATTAAGAGTTAACTCCTTACTAATTTGTTGTCTTTTTATCCAGGAAAAAAAAAACACAGTCATTCCATCTACATCTAACTGGAAAAGACTATGTAACTAAAGGGTGCTAGGAGAAAACTGCCATTTTATTTTTAAGTGTTGTGGCACTCGTTTACCTTTAAAAATCATTAGTATTATCTGAAAAAAAATTAAGACAGGAGACAACAAAATAGTCAAATCTTTAGAACATTTTGGCCATGTAGGCAAGCTAACCAGTAGAGCAGGGTGTTTTCACCTTCAGCAGTACTAACACGTGGGGCCAGACAAGTCCTTGTTGTGGGTGGCTATCTTAGGCACTGTAGGATTTTAGCAGCATTTCTGGCCTCTAGATACCAGTAGTGTCCCCTTCCCCAGTTGTGACAAACTAAAATGTTTCTAGACATTGCCAAATGTTCCCTGGGGTGCAAAACCACCCTCAGCTGAGAGCCACTGCGGCAGAATAACAGAACATGGCACTGAGCAGGTTTTTTAAAACAGAAACATAGTGGCATGCTTGACAGCCAATGCTAAGAATCCCACAGGGAAAGAGGCTAATGATGAGGCGTAACTGCTAATGAGAGAGGGGAAAAAGGAGAGAGGGGAAATAGATTGAATATTGAAGAAAGGAGGCAAGAGGAGGACTTTAATGCCAGTTTTGAAAGAGTGGCTTATACGGGATTACCCTTCTTGGGGAAAACAATAAAGTAATTATAAAAATCTGAATAAAATATACAAAATACCTGTTTTGATGGATTAGGCAGCAATCTAGGCAAGATGTGAGGAGCTAGGATCTATGAACGAATGGAAGAACATGAGGCAAGCTCCACATTCACCTGGCCTTTTCTCTGAGAGTATTGACAAATTAACAGCACAGGAAAATAAGAGTTTTAGCAGAAAGTAGCAGGCTCACTTAGCCAAGAAAGTAGATGGCACATGAGGGTCAAGCTGCAAACAGGAAGGAACCGAAGTCTCTCCTAAACTGCCACTG
Source organism: Crocuta crocuta (assembly GCF_008692635.1). Taxonomy (NCBI): domain Eukaryota; kingdom Metazoa; phylum Chordata; class Mammalia; order Carnivora; family Hyaenidae; genus Crocuta; species Crocuta crocuta. Next base: position 3,073,905 of record NW_027531873.1, on the reverse strand, counting down.
AGCAGAGTGTGATTCCCAGAACACCAGCAGAAAGCAGTAGATAAAAGGCTACAAACCTAAGCAAAGGTATCAGCCACCACAGAAAAACCACACCATGTGAGGGAGACAGTGGCTAGATTTCAAGACCCTCCAAGGCTGGCCATGTTAGGACTACAGTAAGGTTACCACTGGTGTGAGCGCAAGACTGAAATAGATCAGCCTTAACAGAGAATATAACCAACCCTAGACAGGATTAAAGTAACTTATTCATACACCATCTACCTGCAGGAGAAAAACAAAAGTAAAAGACTTAATTTTCATAGAAAGAGCACATTATTTAAAACTCCTACAATATTTTTTATAAACTTAGAATAGAAGGCCATCTTAAAAAAAACTGATATATAATTCATATACCATTAAATTCATTAAGGTGTGAAATTCAGTGGTTTCACCCCCAAGCAGACTCAGCACTGTCAGGACAGAACCTGATGCAGGGCTTGAACTCACAAACCATGAGATCATGACCTGAGCCTAAATCAGAGTCAGATGCTTAAATGACCAAGCCACACAAGGTTTTTAATATATCCAGAGGGTTTTAGTATATCCATCACCGTTACCTAATTCCAGAATATTTTCATTATCTCAAGAGAACAGAAAACAAAATCCAAACCCCAAAACCCTATACCCATTAGCAGTCGCTCTCCATTCCTTCTCCCCTTCCTTTTACAACCATGTGTGTATGGTTTTGCTTATTCTAGACATTTCATACAGATAGAATCAAACAATAAGTGGAATTTTTTATTGGCTTCTTTTACCTGGGACATGTATCCAAGATTCATAAATGTTGTAGCATAAATTGGCACATTATTCCCTTTTATGGCTGTCAATATTTCAACGCATGGATACAACATTTTTGTTTACCCTTATCAGTTGATGGACATCTGGGTTGTATTTACTTTTTAGTTATTATAAAGAATGTGCTATGAACATTTGTGTACAAGCTTTGTGTGGTCATAGGTTTTCAATTCTCTTAGATATATCTAGGAGTGGAATTGATGAGTCACATGAAAATGTTGTGTTTAACTTTTTGAGGAACTGCCAAACCATTTTCCAAAGTGGCTGTACCATTTTATATTTTCACATACACAGCAATATATAAGGATTCCAATTTCTCTACATTCTTACCAATACCACTTGTTATTGTCTATACATTCAATAGAGCCACCTTAGTGAGAGTAAAGAGATATTTCATTGTGACTTTGATTGGCATTTCCTAATAACCAATGATGTTGAGCAGCTTTTTCAGGTGCTTAATGTATGTTTATATATCTTATTTGGGGAAATGTCTATTCAATCCCCTGACAGTTTTTAAAATTAGATTATTATAAGTTTTAATTTAGTTCAATAAATTATTATAACCATGTTATAAAATAGGACCAAGTGACTGCATTCAATCAAGGCAGGTAATAAAATAGAACAAAGTAACTGAAAGCCAACAGAAAAAAATACACAACAGAAAAAACAGGTGATTCAGATATTAATATGAAAATGAAAATAACTGATTAGCATTCAAAAAAACATGGTGAGGTTGAGCAAAGAATAAAATCTATTAAAAAATCAAATGAGGGGAACCTGGATGGCTCAGTCTGACTCTTGATTTTGGTTCAGGTAATGATCTCAGGGTCGGTTCATGAGATCAAGACCCACATCGTACTCTGTGTGGACAGTGAGGGGTCTGTTTGGGATTCTTTCTCTCTCTCTCTCCCTCCCTCCCTCTGCCCCTCCTTCACTTAAGAGCACACTCTCAAAATAAAGAAAAAAATTTTTTTAAATCAAATGAAAATTCTACACAACACACAACCGCAGAATAAAATAAATAAAATTTAAAGTTCATTACGTTTACTAGCAGATTAGACTCAACTTAACAGAAGACAAATGAACTAGAAGGCAGGTTGGGAGAAAGTAATCAGATGAAGCACAGAGAGGAAAACTGGTGGACAATACAAGAAACAAGTATAATCAGAGATCTAAAGAAAAAGAGAATAGGACAGAAGGAATATTTTGAAGAAACACTAGTAGAGAGCTTTCCAAAACTGATAAAAGACACTAACTCACAAATTTAAGAAATTTAGTAAACGCTAAACAATATAAATACGAAAGAAATACACAAAATACATCCAGGCCCAGTACAGTAAAACTACTGAAATTAAGGCAATAAGAAGGCTAAGTTGTTAAGACAGTAAAAAGATTAGTTGTTTCCAGGAATTGTAAGGAGGGATGAATAGGCAGATAACAGAGGTTTTTTTACGGTTAAGAAAATTCTATGGTACTGTAATGATGGAAACAAGTCATTACATATTTGCCCAAGCCCACAGAAGTAACATTAAGAATAACACCAAGAATAAACTGTAATGTACCCCATGAACTTTGAATGATCATGATGTATTGGTCAATGGAGGCTCATCAATTCTAACAAGTATACCACTCTGGAGGGAGATGTTGATAATGGGATGTCTATACATGTGTTGGGGCAGGGAGTACATGGGAAATCTCTGCATCTTCCCATCAATTTTGCTGTAAACCTTAAACTTCTCTAAAAAAATATGCTGAAAAAAAAAAAAGACAATGAGAAAAGTTTAAAAGTGGTCAGAAATACAAACTAAGTTATTTTCAAATGAAGAATTTTGTCTGTTCAACAGAATGGAATGGAATGGCTACCTTTTTATAAGAAAAATGGAAACCAGAAAAAACACCATGTGATCTTTAAAGTTACGAAATAACTGATTCTCTAGATTCTGTAAATCTAGAATCAGTGAAAAATCCCTTAAAAGCTAGAGCAAACTAAAAAACATTTTCAGAGAACAAATTTTGAGAAAACTTTTTGCCAGTGCACCTGTAATAAAATACATACTAACTAAAGGAGTAATTCAGGCCAAAACAAAATGAAACAGGTAAATGCAAGATGGAACAAAGAAAACACAGAGTACATATCTGGATAAAGATAACAAAACCATTTAAACAATGTCAACAATGTTTTAAGGGCTATGGGACAATTTGAATTCTCCAATACACAACAGCACAAAAAGCAGAAGGGACTTAAATGATGTTAAAATAAGTTTCTGCACAGTTCTAAAAGTGTGACAGTGGTATTTGAGTTAATGAATAAAAAGCCAAAAATTCATGTTATATAATATAAAGAATAAAAATATTAATAAAAATTTTTTTGAAAAAGGATTATATACCTAATAAGCTAAGAAAAAAATTTTGAGTGAGGAAAAATACTTTGATTCCAAAAGAAGACAAGAAAGAATAAAAGAAAAACAGAGACAAAAACACAGAACTAACAGAAAGATGGTAGACTTACTTCAAAAATATTGCCCATTAAATCTAAAAGAATTTGCCAATTAAAAGATGAAGATTGTCAGATTAGGTTAAAAGAAAAAAACATTTCCTAGTCACAAACTTTAAATATTAAGCCACATAAATTATGACAGTAAAAGAAATTCCATGCAGACTCACCATTTATTTATATCAGTATGAGAACAAACAGGCTTTAAGGTTGTACTACACACAAAAAGAAGTATTTGACAAGAATAAAAGTATTTTAAAAATTCAAAGGATCAAAAATCATGCAAAATATATTTTCTGAAATATTTAACAAGAGTTATATTAGAAATCAATAACAAAAAGATAATTGAGCATTTCCAAATGTTTGGAAGTTAAACACACATCTTTAAAAAATTCCCAGTTTTTACCTAACAATAAGAGAACTATGACACATCCAAAACTGTGGGAGCCATCTAAAGCAAGAAGAAGAAAATGTATAGCTTTTAATGAATAAAATAAAAATAGATGAAAATTAATGACCTAAGCTTTTATCCAAAAAGAGGCACAGATTAAAACCAAAAAATATAAAGAAAATAATAACACAAATCAATGATATAAAAAGCTAACATGCAATAGCAAAAATCTATGAAAGCAAAAGCTGGTTGTTTAACAAAATTAGTAAAACTGATAAACCCTAGCAAGTCTGATCAAGGAAAAAACAGGGTGAGAGTGAACACAAATTATCAGTATACAGATTAAAAAAGAGTCAACATAAGAGATCTGACAAACATTAAAGATCATAAAAGGACATTATCAAAAACTTTAGCCTAAAAACTCTAACATTATAAATTAAGTTAAATTTAAGTTTAATTGATACAATTTACCAAGAGTGACAAAATAGATTAAAAATCTGGGGGGTACCTGGGTGGCTCAGGCAGTGAAGCCTCTGACTCTTGATTTCAGCTCAGGTCATGATCTCAGGGCTCATGAGTCCAAGCCCACATGGGGCTCTGCACTGACAGCTCAGAGCTGGCTTGGGTTTCTGTCTCCCTCTATTTCTGCCCCTCTCCCACTTCCTTTCTCTCTCTCAAAAAAAAAAAAAAAAATCTGGACACTCTTATCAGGTATACAAGAAATTTAATCTGTGATTAAAAATACTGCTACAAAGAAAAATCCAGGCCCAGATGGCTTCACTGATAAATTCTTCCAAACATTTAAGGAAGAAATCACATCAATCATAAATTGTGTCAGTGAATGAAAATTAAGGAATACTTCCTATCTGGTTTTATGCAGTCAGTATAACCTGGATACCAAAACTTGACAAGGGCATAACAGGAAAAGAAAATTACAAAACAAATTGTCTCATCAACATAAATACAAAAAAATTCTAAACAAAACTTAGCAAATTGAATACAATGGTATATAAAAAAGAGCATGAGCAAATGGAGTTTAATACAAGAATAGAAAGTTGGCAAAATATTTTAAAATCAATCTGTGCACATTAATAGGATTTTAAAAAATCACATGACCACCCACACTGCTGCAGTAAATGCATCTGATAACATTCAACACTTTGGATAAACTAGGAATAAAAGGGAACTTCTTTTAACCCACAAGAATTATCTACAACAACTAACAACAATAACAAAATCTTAGTGCTTATATCATATTAATGGTAAATCAATGACATGACAATTCACTAAAATAGAAATAAAAACTGGAGAGGCGCCTGGGTAATTCAGTTGGTTGGGCGTCCAACTCTTGGTTTCAGTTCAGGTCATGGCTTCATGGTTCCTGGGTTCAAGCCCTGCATCAGGCTCTATGCTGATGGTGGGAGGCTTGCTTGGGATTCTCTCTGTCTCCCTCTCTCTCTGCCCTTCGTCTCTGCTTCTCCCAAAATAAACTTAAATAAAAAGAGAGAGAGAGAAACTTTCTGGAAAGGAAGAAGTTAAAAGTTCATCATTAACAAATGGGATTTCTCTACACAGTAAAAGAATAAACGTGATTTATCAGAGTCTCTTGATAGAAGATCAGTGTGCAAAAAACAATTGAAACTGGATTCATTCATTCATTCATTCACTGAAATCACTGAATTTCTGCATACTACCAAAAGCCAACTAGAAAACAAAATTTTAAAATACCATATATGATAACTCCAAAAAGCACTGAAGAGCTGAGACAAAGTCAAAGGAAATGTGTAAGATCATCACACTGCTGAGAGAAATGAAGACAACCTAAACAAATAGAAAGATACACCTAGGTTCATGGATTTGAAGAATTTGCGGTGTTATCAATTCCCCTCAAATTGGTCTACAGATTTCATACAATTCCAGTGCAGTATTTTTTTCCAGTAGAAAATGGCACGCTCATTGTAAGGTGTATATATAGAAATGCAAAAAACCTGGAATAGCCAAGACAAACATTAAATAGAATAAAACTGGAGAAGCTTACTTGAAATATCACAATTTATGATAAATTTACAGAAGAGTGTTATATGTAGTGAATCTAGACAAACAGATCAATGATACAGAACCAAATAAAAGAGCTACACTTCTGATTATCTGATTTATAACAAAGGTTTTAATACAGTTCAGTGGGAAAAGGCTGATCTTTCTACTAACTGGTGCCAGGTCAATGAAATATGCATACTGGGAAAAAAAAACCTTGACCCATAACATCATCAAATACAAAAATCAATTTGAAATAGATTACAAATATATGAATGGGAAAGTACTAAAACATGTAGAAAATAGTGACTATCTTCATTACCTTTGAATAAGGCTAAAATATTAATCATAAAAGATTGATCAATTTGATTTTACTAAAATTAAAAACTTCCGTATATCAAAAACACCATTTTTAAAAAGGCAAAAAAACAAACAAAAAACAGACAGGGAGGAATAACTTATCTAGATAGTAATATCTAGATATGTGCCTGGAAAAGGGACATCCAGAATATACAGAGAATTCCAAATCATTTTAAAAAAGACAAACAACTTAACAAAAACTAGGCAAAAAACATGGAGATTTCACAAAAGAGGATAACCAACTGGCTGATATGAAAAGTTCATCATCATTTGTTATCAGGAAATTGCCAACTATAAGAGATATTACCATAAAATCACCACAGTGGCTAAATTACAAAGACACTATGAAAAGCTAAAAAAGATTTGAAGTATAACTGTCAATCACTGCTGGGGAAAGAATAAATTTATAGAACTACTTCAGAATAGTGTTTGGCAGTACCTACCCCTATGATTCAGCAATATTACACCCAAATAGAATTTCATGGAAAGAGCTGCTTAAGTTCATTAAATGGTACATAAAAGGATATTCATAGCAGCTTTATTCAGAATACCCCCAAACTATAAACAACCTAAATACCAACCATTAAGAGAATGAATAAGTTGTGGTATATTCATACAATGGGACACTAAACAGCAATGAAAAGGAATAAAATACTGCTACTTGCAACAACATGAATAAATCTCACAGACATAATATTATTAGTGAAAAAGACAAACACAAAAGCTGTATGATTCCACACGTTATATGATTCAGTTTATATTATTCTCTTTTATGAAGGCTAAATACAAACAAAAGTAAGTGGTGATGACAGAGGTAAAAAAAAATAACTAAATCTGTTGGGCACATATTTGGGCCCAAGTATTGGTTACACAGGTATAAACGTATGTAGAAATACATCACATGGTAGGCACACATGGACTCACATGCATCAATCAATCAAGGCCAGAGAGGATGGGATCAAACAAAAATATATTGGCTTTTAACAGAAGTTGGGACACTTTCTCCAACATAGTAAGAAGGAAAACAAGGTGGGTTCAAATACTGGTTATTTTGTCAGTTTGATGATAGAAAAATGAGGGAGCTATTGCTCCAGATTTTTATTTTCTCAGTCTCATGCACTGAGGACATGAGCAGAGATTGGGAACTCTCAGCATAAAGCCAGCTGGTAAACTGAGAATTGGTTACAGATGTCTTAGTATCCTATTGCTGCTGTAAAAAACTATTACAAAGTTAGGGCTTGGAAAACACAAATTTATTATCTTACATTTCAAACTATACTACAAAGCTATAGTAATAAAAATAAAAAAATGGTACCAGCTTAAAAAGAGAGACATAGATGAATGGAATAGAATAGAATGCCCAGAAATGAATCCACACTTATATGGTCAATCTATGACAAAGAAGGCAAGAATATACAATGGAGGAAAGACAGTCTCTTCAATAAATGATGTTGGGAAAACAGGACAGCTACATGCAAGCAATCAGCCTGAACAATATTTTTCTAGACCTGTCTCCTCAGGCAAAGGAAACAAAAGTAAAAAAAAAAAAAGTAGGACTACATGAACTAAAAAGTTTTTGAACAGTTAAAGAAAACCCTCAACCAAATGAAAAGGCAATGTGTTAAATGGGAGACGGCAATTTAGAAACGATATATCTGAAAAAGGATTAATATCCAAAATATATAAAGAACTCATACAATTCAACATGAAAAAAAGTCCCACAGATAATCCAATTAAAAAATAGGCAGAGTACTAGACATTTTTCCAAAGAAGAAACACTGATGGCCAAGAGATGCAAGACAAGATTCTTAATATTACTAACCATCAGGGAAACGTAAATCAAACCCATGAGATATCACCTGATACCAGTCAGAATGGCTATATCAAGAAGATAAGAAAGAGTAAGTGTTGACCAGGATGTGGAGAAAAGGAAGCCCTCATGCACTGTTGGTGGGAATGTGAACTGGTGCAGCAACTATGGAAAAGAGTATGAAGGTTCCTCAAAAAACTAAAAATAGAAATACCATACAAACCGGTAATTCCACTTCTGGATATTTACCTGAAGGATCCAAAAATACTAATTTGAAGATATATACACCCATGTTTACTGTAGCATTATTTACAATAGCCAAAATATGGAAGCAATCTAAATGTCCATCAATAGACAAGCAGATAAAGAAAATATGGTGTATATATACACATACATACATCCAATGAAATATTTATTACTCAGCCATTAAAAAAAAAAGTGCAATCTTGCCATTTGCAACAACATGGATAGACCTAAAGGGTATTTTGTTAAATGCAATAAGTCAGAAAAAGACAAATACCATATGATTTCACCTATATGTGGAAGCTAAAAAACAAAGCAGAAATACATTCATAAATACAGAAAAAATCTGGAAGTTTCTGGAGGGGATGGGGGTGGGGGGTGGGGGATTGGCCCAAATAGATGAAAGGCACTAAGAGGTGCAATCTTTCAGTTATAAAGTATGTCAGGGAGATGAAAAGTAAAGCATAGAGAATATAATCAATGACACTGTAATAACTTTGTATGGTGACAGTAACTATACTTCTCATGCTGAACATTTTGTAATGTACAGAATTGTTGAATCACTATGTTGTACATCTAAAACTGATATATTGTATGGCAACTACAATAAAATTTTTTTTTAATTTATTATCTTAATGGTTTTAATGTCAGAAATCCAATGTAAGTCTCACTGTGCTAAAAATCAAGGTGTTGGTAGGGTTGCATCCCTTTCTGGAGGTCCTAGGAGAGAATCCTTTCTATGTATTTTCCAGCTTCCAGACGCTGCAAATATTCCTTGGTTTATGGTCCCCTTCCTCCAACTTCAAAGCCAGCAGCATTGAATCCCTCAGACCATTCTTCCATAGTCACATCTCCTTCAGATTATTTCTTCTGCCTTTTACCACTTTTAAGGGCTCTTGTGATTACACTGAACCCACCGGAATAGTCATTCAGGATCCTTAATTTAATTATATTTGCAAACTACCTTTTGCTATGTAAGGTAATACAGTCACAGGTTCTAGGGATTAGGACACTGGACAGCTTGGTTGAGACCTACCATCTACCACACCAGGATACCAACACACTGAACTAGTGTTTATCATAGTGTGGTCACCAGACTAGGAGAATGGGCATCACCTGGCAACTTGTCTGAAATGAAAATTCTTAGGCCAAACTCAAGATTTATGTAATTAGAAAACTAGTGAGTGTCACTCCGCAATCTGTGTTTTAGAAAGTCCTCTAGGTGATTCTGAAGCACAGCAGCATATAAGAACCACTGCTCTAAGCTGTTAGGGTAGCCAGTGGCCATAACTAGCCTTGTGGGGCTTTGCTCATCTAGTCATTTACTATTGTGTGCCATTTAATTTATCATATTCCATGTGTGCTATGAAAAAAATTGGGAAACTTTAGCATAAAGAATTCTTACTCTATAGGAAACAGAATTTGTTGCTTTTTATTCTCTATCACATTTACATTTTTCAGAAATTGATTCATCAATGTAAAGAATTCCTTTAAAGGAGAGCTTATGTACTCTATCAATTAACAGAAATGTGAGGAAAAAGAAATGAAAAATTAAAAATTGTGACTGTGTTACATAATATAGGAAACAAAGTATACAGTAAATACTGTAAATAAAGAATACAGTATATATATTAAAGCTCCATATAATGCTCACATAAAGGCAAAGGTTGATAACTGCTTTCAACAGTTATCTACATTATAGATAAAGAGATTTCTTCCTATAACAAAGTTAGAAAACACTAAGTGGGATGTAGGTAATAATGGCTTCTTTCACTACACATAAGAAAACCTCAAATACCAACCAAAATAACAACAACAACAAATACTTAAATAGTAGTTATTGCCGTGTGCCAGGCACTGTTCTAATTACCTATATTAACTCATTTAGTTCTTACAATAAATCTATGAGAACTTAAGTATCTCATTTTATAGATAAAAAAAATAACTGGGGGACGGAGAGGTTAAAGAACCATTCAAAATAACACAGCTCATAGGCGGCAGAACCAGAACTCAAAATGAGGCAGGTGGGCTCCCAAGTCAACCACTATGCTAGACTGTCTTTCAATTAAAATAAAGAAATTTGTTGGAAACTATAATAAACAGGCATGGGAAAGAGAGAAGTCAGACTGATGTTAAAGCCAACTATAAAGATGAAGCAGAGTGAACTCTAGAAGCTGAAAAGAAACTAGAGATTCCTCTATCCTTATAAGTTTCTAAGAACAGGGGTATAATCTAAGATCTTAATTAATATCTAATCATGCAAGTAGCCTTAGAGTGATTTCAGGATACCTAAAGCTACCAAAAACAAAACAAAAATATCCAACTGATTGTTTAGGTCTAGACTTCTTTTGAAAAGAAGAGAAAGCATTTTATTTCAGAAATATGAGAGAAAAACAGTAAAGAATGTAAATCAAGACTGCCAATTTACAAAAATTCATTCATTTTAAAGTATAAGCAGCCAAAGAAGTGATTAAAATCATAACTGTTTTTGTTTTGAGAAGAACAGTTAGTGAATATATTAGTATTTAAAGAAGTGTTCACATTAACGAAAGGTGAGGAGATATGAATCAGGAAACTACCAACCATCATAGTTTTACTACATTTACCTTCATTTGGACAAGAATGACATTCCTGAGACTTCTGTGATTTCTCAAATTTAGAAACGTCTACACAAAATACATTTTTCCCATATGATTACATATAAAAGAACTGAAAGATATATGTCCATTTCAGACCCTGAATGGAAGATATTGTGACAAGAAGAGAACAACAGACTCATTAAGACATGGATGCTGAACGGTGTACTCTGCGCAAGAGCTCAATAATTCACTCTCACACAGCAGCTTCTCCATCAAAGTAATTCAAATTCCTGCCATTTCAAAATCACCTTCAGGGCTGCTCATGAATTGTTCAAATCCATAATGTTAAATCTACTGTAAGACTTGTGCAGAGGGTATTTTTCTAGAATTACAAATTAAGGAGTTCTGATCCCCATAATCTATGAAGACTTTATTTAAACCTATTTATTTTGATGCATTTCCAGAGGAAATAAATGCCCTCACTTTAAGGTTTAAAGTAGTGAATACTGCTTTACATGTGACTGCAACATCAAAATTACCTAAGAACCTAATTGAAAAACCAAATTCTCTGGCTCCCATCAGAGTTAAATGAACGAAAATCTGTGGGAGCAAAGCTGCAGAATCTATAGTTTTAATAAGCTCCCAGGAAGGAAGCGTCATAAAGGACATTATGCTGTCATTTGAGACAACTGAGACAAACTCAGTATCTTCAGGAATTTGACAAAATTTATCCATTTGTTATTTTTAAACTGAATGTTAACTTAGGAAGAACTTTATGAATTTCATCATCAAACTTTATCATGCTAACGTTTCAATGATTTTCAAAAATCCAGTGTTGTTTTCTGAAATCACTTTTTATATATTTCCAAAAATCAAAACTCATTGTATATTTATAAACCATAAGCAGTTAACATTTTTAACACAAATAACAGCTTCCAAAAGCCTGAAATACCAAAACCATCCTGTTTATCCACCAATAATCTCCCAATGACTATATATGATTCATTTATTTCAGAACAATATACAAGTTGTGCAATCAAGAGTTGAAGGGTATTCATTCAAATGGAAGAATATCATTTAGCATTATCATAGGCTAGCTGTCACTGTGCCAGTCTACAGTTCATGTATGGCTCTTTGGAGAGATACCAAGTCTCATAAATAGTCAAAAAACAAAAAAAAGTTTAGAATCTCTTAAATAATCAAGAATTCCTATGATTCTCATCCTGCTTTTGTTATACCTGACTTATTCCTTTTCAAAAATTTCTTCTCATTTCTCTCAGTCTAGACCCCTTTCTCTTATGTCCAGAATCAACTCCATTAACTTTTACTAATATTATTAGTCACCTGTGACAATAAATTATTTGTAGCTTTTAAAGATAAGTCAGATTTCTCATAAGTTATCAATAAGGTATTAAATTCATTTGAATCTACCTAAAAAGAATGTATATCATTGAGAAGACCTTTTATGTTTACAGTGAATTTAATTAAGATGGTTTATTTGGGGCTTTCTAAAGGAAATAACCATCTCTAATTTGCCTAGGAACAGAGAAGGAAAAAAATACTAACTCTCAAGAGTCATTCAATAAATAGCAGATTTAAAAAGCCAGAAAGTATATACTATGTTAGCTTTGAGACAAATTTTGTTTTGAAAGGAAATCCATTTAAAAAATAATTATAAAATACTATTAACTACTATAAAGTTATCCTGAGAAAATACACTAGCTGGCAAAGTAATTTGAAATTACACATAAACGAAATATTTTGTATTTTAAAATAAGTGATTACGTTATCAGGATAAGAAAAGGAATTTAGTTCATATATTCCATGGATAGACCTTTTAATTGTGATAGTAGAATTTTAAATGGATACCTTTTCAAATACTAAAAATACAAATAGAAGGCTAAAAACTTCCTTTATATACTAACATAATGCAGTTCAGTAAATATATTGTTATTAAAATGTGACAACAAATGAAGAAACATATTTTAGAATACATGAGCTTGAAACCAGTTTGAAAAAATCCATTAATAAAAACAAATTTGCTAGGTAGGTTTGATCAAAGATCTCTACATAAATTTATTATATTTATTGATTTTCTAATAAAGATCTCCTATGAAGAAGAATAAAATGTCCTATATGTAAACAGAGGCTACAAGTAAACCAATGCATTGTGCATAATAGGTTATTAGATTTTATTAATTCTTATAGTTGTAGAAATTATTTTATTCACCTATATATAGTTAAGACTTTTAAATTAAGGTTTTGTAATTATTTTTTTAATAAAAAGCTACTAAATCAAAAACAAGATAAAAATCAAGTTCTATGAATAAATATTTTAAAAGTAAGTATTCTAGGATCATAACACTGACAACACTAATTATCTTTTCTAGTCTTGGCAGTTATGTTGCATACTGTTTTGGGTGACTGATGGGATAATTTCACTTCATTTTCTTTCAGTTTATTCTGGACCATGTAGAAGAAGAATATTAAAATAATTAACACCTCTAAACAAAGTACTTGATAAAGTTTTTAGTTGAAATAAAATGCTTAAAAAAAAACTCAATTAACTAATACATGATTCTAGAGCAAATAATAAAACCTTTACCTGCAAAAGGAAAACTTTCACTAAGAATTTCTGATCTTAAAAAATGTCATTCAGTATTAACTATTTTAGGATTTTTATATATTAAAATCATATACTTTCACAGAAAGTTCTTTTCCTTGGTTTGAGCTAGCATTACCTTTATTATCAAAAATATAAATGTCTATTTTTATATCATTAAAAATGGTTTAACTCACTAGAAACATTTAATCAGGAATCAAACCAGTCTTTAATAAACAGGTAAAATGTATGACAAATTCCTTACACCAATAAATATTTTGATTAATTTAGTGATAATGACCTTATACCTAAAAGAACACTAAAGTATTTAAATATTTAATCTCAAATGTAAATCTTTACCAATAGCAAATACACTGTCACTCAACTGGAAAAAGTATAAAAGATATTATTAATCAACTTTTTTATTTGAAAATTTTAATAAATTTTACATGAGATAGTTTATGTATGCCTTACATAATCTGTAAGTCATATAGCTTATAATAAGGCTACACATTAAAAATAATAAAAAGCACATTCTTCGCCTTGATCACCTGATTTTTTGTTGTTGTTTATAAAATTAATCACAGTTAGCAGGGTAGAAATCGCTTTGAGCTTCATGAATGACATCCAAGAGATGGGAAAGGATTAGTTCTCAGTTGCTGCCAGTTACAGCGCCAGGTGGCTTTTTCTGCAGTGAAGGTGTTACCGATAATCCCATTACACTGGTACTAAATCTTGCAGACATCAAAATTATCACCAAGGTTCCTTTTCATCCCATCCTTTCCAAATGACTGGAAGTCGCTTCACCTGAAAGAAGTCAAATCCACATGCAGCTGCTGTTTTCGCAAGCAGCAAACTCCCTGAGAATGCCAGTCGTGATTCAATTTTGCTGTGCTGGTGGCCCCCTATTCCCTGTCCAATAATACATCTGTTAAAAAATCCTACAGCTACAAATCAAGTTTAATCCTACCAGGGACCTCATGTTGGTCTTGTCTTCCAAAAAGGCAGCAGGTTCTGCTGTCTATCTCTGCTAGCGTCTGGGGAATACCCTTTAAATCCCAGCTCTACTTAGAAGAATAAGCTAAGGATCACAAAACATGACCTCAAAAACCCTGATATGACTATATTCTGACCCAGAGGCATTCATTCTAGGTGAAGATTAGAACTTTGCATAATAAGATTACACAGCAAGTGAATGATATCAAGGGACTATCCATATGCAGCCGCCTGGTTTTCTATAGACAGCCTGTGCTCTGCAATATGCAGTGCAGACGAAAAAGAGCTTGGTCTTTCTAGCTGAAATAAAATAGATTCACATAAATTAGTTGGCCATTTCCAGATTCCTAAATCCCCTATTACATCTTTTATTGACAGCTCCTGTGAGGATAGCACAAATGTTATTCCTTTTTATTCTGTGCTTCTATAACAATCATGCTCTGTAATTGAAATGTACATAGATTATGGCTCGAAATTAACATCTTGTTTGCTGTAATCTTGGATTACAATTGACTGTGTACATAATAAAATTAGGAAATCAATGGATGGATTTATCATCTCCAAGAAACTAGAGGTATTGTTTAAAGAATAGTTTAACATTTTGTGTCAACACTTTAAATGCAGAAGTCACAGAGAAGTCAATAAAAATTTAAGTGAGTAAAAGGATACAACAGGCATCAAGCAATATCTACATAAAAGTTAGATTACATAAAAATTAGCTCATTTCCCTCAAAATTTTAAAGTGTTAAAAATTTCAAAATGTGAAAAGTTCAGAAATCTCCGGATTTTCTCTCGAAACCATACTTGAGCAAGAAGGCCAGTTACATAAAAAGTCTCTACTTTTTATAAAGTAGGTGTAGTGATGGTATTTTATACACATCACTTTGATCATTTTATACTTTAAAATATTTTAATCAATTCAAATCAATTGTAATTCAAGATTTTATAGTTCTTAACTACGTGTTTCTAAAGTACTTAAACACATTCCCTCTCCTTATATTTGAATATATACAGAGCATTTAAAATATACAGAATCCTAGAGAACTTTATTTTCAGTCTTTTTCTTCCAGAAGTTTAAGGCAGTATGAGCTCTAAGCAAACTTATGTGAAAAGAAAGATATACATTCCCACAAATAACTATGCAGAAAAATTCTAAGAATGCGAAGAGGAGTCCTCAACTTTACTTTAAAAAACAAACAAACATATTAAGATTTGCCATGGGATTCTTGTAAAACTAAGCTCCTTGGCATACTTGAAATACATCTGACAAGTTTGATTTGCCCACAGTTGCTGAGGAGCCTAGTACACCCAGTACATTAGCCATTGTTTCCTTATTATCACAGTATATTTATTTAAACATATCTATACAATATGTGATAAGTAGGCAGGAATCAGGTAATATAATTCTAATTTTGTGTGTTAATCAGGCAGATATATATATACCAACAGTATCAGTCGTAGAGCTATAAAAAATACTGGGTGGAATTTCAATTAGATAGCCCATAAACATTCTTTGGTCATCCTGAAGATAGCTAGAAAATTAATGAGGAATGCAAAAAATATACATTTCTATTATGATATTTATATGTAGTACTTTAGAGCTACACTGTTCAATAAGGTAGCTATTAAATATATATGGCTACTGAGCACTTGAAATGTGACCAGTCCAAATTGAGATGTATTCTGAGTATAAACTACACACTTGGACTTTGAAGACATAGTACAAAAAATAATAAAATTTTATATTGTTGAATAATAGTATTTTGGATATAATGGATTAAATAAAATATATAAGTGACTTGTACTATATTTCTACTGGACAGCACTGCTTTAGATCATACATTTTTAATAAAATTCCCAAACTGAAATTGCACAACGAATAAAAAATACTAATGCAGAGGGGTATTCTAGAAGAACAAACATTCCAGTGTCAAAGCTGATAGATAAGCTTAGAAAAGAACAAAATGTTGTCATTTTAGCCTCTATTTCACATTTCTAGGTTAAGGGTAGTGGGGGAGAAGAAGGGACCAACCAAACTGCTGACTACCATGCACCAAAAAAAAATGATGTTTTATACTTTCAAAAATGCTTTAGTCTATAAAACATAGGTTTTTACAAAAAAATACACCTTGGGCAACTTCATAAAAGACTAGTAAGTCTGTATGTTACCTAGCTGAATCCAATAGACAGCAACTTCAAAAAAACGTGTCTGGATCTAAAAAGGGCCATGATTTTCTTCTAAGGTACTATATGATTGTCTATATTCCATTTTTAAAAATACATTATAAGTATTAACAATAGAGATTTGAAGCATGTAATAAATTTCAGTATTTTAGCAAAAATAAAAAGCCAATTTCATAAAGTATTAGAAAGCTGCTTTTCCATTAGTCTTTTCATTACGTACATCAATGTAGGTTAAAAACTCCATTAATAAAAAGGGTTTTGCAGAAATAAGGAAGACTACAAATAGTTAAAATGTAAAACACATACCCAACTTAATTCAAGAAAGTTAATGGCAGATTTAGTACGAACAGATAATTGACGTCATACAATTAAAATACAAAGTCTGTCTTTGTCAGACACTGGAATATTATTTCAATATAAACAATAGTATATAAGGTATTAACTCATTTAAAAGTTGCCTTTTCATAATTGTTTTTCTTATTTATTAGATAAATAATTATTTTAAATTATTATTTATCTAAAATAGGAAGACTAATGATGAAGTATGAGTATGAATAAATAACATGGATAAAATCTAAATCAATTCTTTATGATCTAGCCATGTCACTTTTTCCTAGCCTTTTAAAATTATGTAAGTGCTTTCCTTTTCTGGTAACAAGTATCACAAAGACACACACAGAGACACACACAAAAACAAAATAATAACAATAAAAAAACTTTCTAACCATCAATATATGAGTGTAATGATATTCAGTCTAGGTTAATCCCCAGACATCCAAATTCATGAATAAAAATTCATCAGTTTTAAATACACTGAGCCTATTAAGCAAGAACAAAAGCATATGCACAAAAGAGCTTTTAATATATTTCAAAGCCCACAAGAGCCATGGTCTCATTAAAATTATAAATTACACAAACATGGAATGAAGATTCAAACTGCAGTGCAGCTAAGCAGATTACAGAAAACCCCGCGTTCCATATGATAACACACCATGGCCCTCCCAGATGGGGGCTTGGAACAAAAAGGCCATCACCACAGCTAGGGAAAACCTCCTTGTGATCTCTGGTTTCTGTTCAGCAGATGACAGCCAAATAATATGTTGATTATTCTGTTTGTGCTGCTAAGCTTGTAAGATGGAATAAAAGCGATATGATCTATTGTGAACCCAATGCTAATGTGTTGCTCCACTCATAAATAATATACTGAATTTATTTTGAAACTATCTTTTATCTAAATTTCAGTTTTTAAATGCATGAATTAAAATAAAAGCCAGGATAAAATAATATTTAATTTGATGCTTTTTAAACTAAAAAAATGTAATGACAAGTGAAAAATATCTAAGTACTTAGTTAAGAGTCAAGTACAATTGCCTTTCTTTAATTTCAGCACTGTGATCAAAGACAAATACATTTTTAAATAGACAATTACTCTCATTATGAAATATAAATGCAAAATTGAATGATATAATAATCATGAAGTTTTCAATATACATTATTGATAAGATAAAAAATTAAAATATCAGAATATATAAAAACACTTTTTTCAAATATAACAATGACACATAATCAGAACATGTATCTACAATATTTCTAAATAATATAAAGTATCAAAAGTATTAAGAAGGCCTTAAGAATGTTCAGAACTTGTACACAAATGGATGCTCACAAAAATCCTACTTAAAATCAAAATAATTAAAAGAAGTTTCTAAAAATAGTTTTCAAATATAGCACAGAGAACATCTTTTTCTTTTTTTATAGCTGTAGAGTATTTCATTATCTAGATATGCCATAGTTCATTTACTCAGTACTCTACGGATAGACCTCCTCAAAAGAAATATGCAAATATATTAATCAAGAAACATGTATTAGAATGTTTATAGTAGCATTACATGGAAAACCACCCAAATGGTTGGTTAACCATTAACCACCATTAATGGAATGGATAAAAAAATATTGTGATACAGTCATATAATGGAATGGAGCAATAAAAATGAACCAACCACAACTTCATGCAATAATGTAGATGAAGAGCAAGACATAACGTTGAGCAAAGGAAACTAGACATAAAAAAATTATACTGTGCAATTATACATATAGAATACAAAATACATACATAATGTTCTTTTCCTTTATCTGGATGCTGGTTACATGGGTGTTTTTGGCATCTGAAAAATTCACTAAGCCATCTACTTTTAATATGTGCACTTCTCTGTATATATAGCTTTCTTTAAAAAGGCAGTGTTACACAAAAATACACAGTATACAAAGGCAGTCAAATCCTTGTCATAAGAAATTTAGAAACAAGTGACATATATAAAATCTAAAAGTGAAAACTAAGTATTTCTTATACTACTTATTTGAATACTCAAATTTTCAACTCAACAGCTGAAACAAATTCCTGGACTCTTAAATGGAAGAGCAAAAGCCACTCACCTTATTCTCCTCCTCCATCCCCTAACCTCTAATACCATATTTTCAGAGGCCTTTCTGTTAGGAATTGCTGCTGCTGCTGCTGCTATAATAATAGAGCTAAAATAATCTCAGGACTGAACATTTGCCAATATGTGAGAAAATAAAGTAAGACAAAAGATAAGGCAGTTTAAAACATATATGTTTGCCATCTCACCCCTAGCCTTCAAACTTCATAAACTTTTATTTGTTTATTATGAAAGCTTATTACCTAATTTAATAGAGAACTTTCATTTTACTTTTCAATGAAGTTAAAGAAAATATAATTAATTCCTTAATATCACTATCATACAAATAAATTTGATAATGTGATAATAAACTAAACAATGTATCTCATTATCTCCCACTTAAATATTTTCCTTTATTTCTATACTGGAATCAACACATGATTACATTACTGGTTTTTTTTCATATTAAAAAGATATTTTAAAATATAAGCTAAAAGAATAAGTACATAAGTAAATAAAAAGCTAAAAGAGACCATCTAAAGATTATAGACTTCAATTTTTATCTGTGTAACAAACACTTATTCAGTGCTTACTATATATACCAGGTATATATTCTGGATATAAAGGAGTAAAATTAGCTAATTTTGTGGTAAATATAGCAGACTTACCCCTTTCTTTTCCTCTCATTTGATTTACAAATGAAACAGGACTATTTTTAATGAGCAACACATTATTCAAAAATTAAGAACAATCTAGATGATATACAGTTAAAGTCCCATCTACTCCATTTACCTCACTCATCCAGAGAATTTAGATTTTGCATAACCTCCTAAATTTTCTTTTTGCAAATATGAATATGTATTTTTATTTCCTTCCTTTATTTCTATGCAAAAAGTAGTTTACTATACACTGTTTGAACTGTGCTCTTTTAAAATAACAATGTATGTTTCAAAACTTTCTAAATCTGAGTACAGAAAATATCCTTTCTTTTTTTTTTTTTCACAGCTGTAGAGTTTTACATTGTATAGATATGCCACAGTTCATTTAACCAGTACCCTACTGACAATAGGGGTGTTTCCTCCAATCTTTTGTTACTGCAAATATGCTACAGTGAGAACTCCTATACATATGGTATTACATAAGTACATAAGTGCATCTGTAATACATTTCTGGAATTAGTATAAATAGAAGTGTAATGGCAATGGTCTTTTTCTAGAAATTGCCAATTTGTCTTCTACGGGGGTTGTGTCATTTTGCACTTCCACCACTGATGCATTTCAGATATATCCTAGGAAAAGCTATTCTCTTTTGGCCTCTAAGATATTTTGTTCATAAGGCAATTCCCAAAGATGTTCTAACTGCAAAAAATTACAGAAAGCTCTTTGTTTTACCCCAAATGCAGAATTACAATCTGTTTGCACAAATTAAAACAAAGGAATTTTCAAATTTAAAAAAAAAACAAACCTCACTGACATAAGAAATCATCATATTGATGCCTAATGTACTGGGATAGAAACTATCTATCTTTCGTCCCAATTATCTCCTGTCATCTA
The DNA here is from genome assembly GCF_008692635.1 of Crocuta crocuta. Taxonomy (NCBI): domain Eukaryota; kingdom Metazoa; phylum Chordata; class Mammalia; order Carnivora; family Hyaenidae; genus Crocuta; species Crocuta crocuta. The sequence goes on along the minus strand of NW_027531873.1, from coordinate 3,053,408 downwards.
AAAACAAATATACTCTCCCATTCCAGTTTTTTTTTTAATTAACATTCAGTGGTTTATAATTGGGTAAGCAGTCAAATGCATTTCACTTTGAAATGAATGTTTTCCTGAAGCACTTATGTTTTCATGAAACCAAATCCATGTTACTTCTATATTGTCCTTTAAAAAGCTATAATTTCAAAGGTGGTTTCATTTTTATGACTGCCATTTTCGAAGGGCAATGTCGCCTAATATACTATTTTTATTTCAATGCCCATCCTATCAAATATTTCATAATTGGAAAATGCCTACTTAAGTCCATTGGACTTCCCATTTGAAGGAATCCTTAAGCAAATTCAGTTTCAGTATCACTGTTTTATAAGAAAATGTGTACACAATGATTTTAATCCCCCAAATAAGGATGCACCAGCATATGCAATCTATGTTGCATTTTGATTGTTCAGAAATCAGCTATCAGATCATCTCAGTCCTCTGAAACATAGTAGTGAACTAGTTGATGAACTCAAAATAAATTTTAAAAAGCTGCCACACCTTCTGTGCCCTTAGTCTGTAGATGACAGAACCATACTTAAGCTCTCACCCAAACAATGCTGATTTTAACAGCAGAGTCAATATAATGCACAGAAAGCCAAAAAACAAGAATTACCTAACAAAGGTAAAACAAAACATCACACATCACAAGTAGCACACGGGACATAAAAGCTTATCAGTCTAGGACAATTTAGGAGTACAGTCCTACACAGCAAAAGTCTCTGAGGAAATCACATATATTCTGTGAAGTGACTGCTGTTCACAATGACAACTCTGAGCCATTAAAACAAATTTAAAAAACCCTTAAATTATACTCCATTTGTACTGTTTAAGAAAACAGATGGGCAAATTTTAGATTTTAGAAACGGAAGATGAACTATGATAAAGTGTGGTAACATTTTGGGGGCTTCAAACATGCAATTCCCTGCGCTAAGCCAATTCTTGGTGAATAGTCAAAAGAATATCTGATGATTTCTGAAAGCTACTCAGGCAAATTTTCCACTTAAATGGCTGGACACATTCAAGAAAATACCCTGATTTCACTTTTCAGTCTGTTTTCTTTAAGTTGTGACTGCCAAGTAGACAGGTTAATCTGGTTTCTAGCTCCAACTTGCTACATGACCTTGTCCATGTGACTCAATCTCTCTAGCCTTAGTTTATTCATCAGTAAAGTGAAGGAGTTATACAAAACATGACACGATAGTTAACAGAATTAATGCGCTAATAAAGTAAACCAAAGAGCTACTACTTTAAGTCTTATAATCTATTTCCTCACTATGTCTAAACATCTATACGTACACCATTTTGAAAGTATCACAAACTATATGCCACTTTATATCTAAGGCCTAGAGTAAAAGAAATTCTAATCATTTTAGAATCTTTTCTAATATTTATTATGCGTTACTCTCAGGATATAACAAAATTTTCATGTACTCATTTAAAATACCATAAAATCAATTATATTTAACCTGAAAATATATGACTTTTCCACTTCACACCAATAAAAAACAACACATGATATGTAAAGGAATGTTCATGGCAATGTCATTTATAATACCCAAACACTACTAACAACAATAGCATGAATGAATCCTGACAGTCATACCAAAGGAATAATATATAATAATGAAAAAGAATGAGTATTACATGCAACTATGTAGATGATCTCCAAAACACTAGTAATGCTGAGTAAAGGAAAAAAGAATACATGATTCCAGACAATGTTGCCTACCAGCTGACCCACCCATATCCCATGCTGCCTGGTATCGCACTGGGCACCCCACAGACATTCCAGCATCATATGGTAGCGGGTAAGCACCAACCTGAAGGAGAGCACAAAGGCAGTCATAGTCGCCAGTCTTAGGTAAGTATCTAATATGAGCTCTGAACTTAGTTATGGAGTCTAGATCTCAGCTCCACTACCCCCAGCCACCTTTCTGTCTCTGTGACCAAAGGTGGCAGCTGCCAAGAACTGCTAGACACGGTGATGGAGACCCTGCAGCTGACTGGAGTGCTAATACTGGAGCTAAAGGAAGATGGGTCCTCCATGGAGAGCAAGGACTTCTTCCAGTTGCTAGAAGACATGTGCCTGATGGTGCTTGGGTTTGGGGAAAGCTGGACCCCAGCAGGAATGGGTACTGTCAGATGGCCTGGGCCAGGAGAACCCCAAGCACAGGAAGAACACCACCCTCATCACTTTCAATGTATACAAGCAAAACCCTTGGGACTTCTTTGGCAGCCTGACACCAAAGCCATTTCCTATAGGCTCTACTCCACAAGCTGTGACTATAAAAGACTAACCCCAAAGAAAGTGCTCAGGGACATCCTCCAGTTGGACCTCCATGTTGCTACAAGGACTGGGCCACATGTTGCTGGGAATTTCCTCCATCCTTCACCATTCAGTAGAGGGGGCTAGGCAGTGGCAGCGTCAGCAACAGGGTGGCCTCCATCCCTGCTGAGAAGGGGTTCTCAGCTTCTGCCCCTAGACTTGTCCCAAGAAACACAATGCGTGCACTGTGACAGAATCAGGTTTGGGGTCCTGCACACAGTGCATACTAGATAACTCATCTGTTTTCCCTCAAAGTTCTCTGTCCGCATTGTGATAGGACCCATCAGCATTAATGCCTTCCACCTCTACCTATACCCTTTTCTGAAGAATGCTGCCCTTTCCTAGCCATCTTTCCAGCCTCCCACTTAACATGAAAGCCCACAAGCCTGTCCCCAGGCATCCTGATTGCATCCTAATTGCTGCTACATCTAAATTTCTTAGAACCCCTCTTATCCCTTAGCTCCCCAGTACAATGAAAAGAGTCCTCTTTGACTTTACATTTAGACCTCTAATTCTTTTTCTTTAAAAGTTTTTAAAATGTTTATTTATTTTTGAGAGAAAGAGAAAGAGACAGAGTATGAGCGGGAGAGGGGCGGGAGACACAGAATAGGAGCAGGCTCCAGGGCCTGAGGTGTCAGCACAGAGCCCGATGTGGGGCTTGAACTTTTGAAGTGCGAGATCATGACCTGAGCCCAAGTCAGACACTTAACCAACTGAGCAACCCAGGCACCCTGAGATCTCTAATTCTTTATACCCTTCTCCTCCTAAATAACAAAAACATTTCCAATAAAAATATTAAATTGTTTACAAAAAAAGTACATGATTCCATAAAGATTAAAAAGAGACAAAGCACACTGCTGAGAAATACAGACAAAAATGATAAAAATTACAGACAGAATTATGTAAGTAATTACCATAAAAAATCAGGACATTGGTTATCTCTAAAGAAAAGGAAGACTACATCAAGGGTTTCTAGGATGCCAGTAATGATCTATGATTACATGGTTGCCTGCTTTATATTTATTCTTCTTACGTTTCTATATGATGGTATGTTTCATAACAAAAGGTTTAAAATGGTATATTTTCTGAAATAATATACTCTTATAGAGAAGGAAAAGAGGGTTCCTCTTTTTTTTTGAATTTTATTTTCTTGGCCTACAGTTCTAATTTTTATTGCAATAATTTAATAATAAAGAAATAGGTTACTATGTCTAACTCTCCACAACCTTAATTAAGAGTAGATTTCACAGGCTTTCCCAATGGCTACAAAAAAGTCCCAGGCCCTTAAAGAGCATTAGTTATCCTATAAATCTTTGCTTAGCTCAATGTTGTTTGTTACTTCTTTTCAATGAAATGTATGCTTACTTTAAAAAAAAAATCTACATTACATCCAAGTAATAATTTTATATAGGCTGCACTCCAAAAATATCATATTTTAGCTCATGGGTAGGAAGAAAAACACTTTTAACTGTCACATATTTTACAATAATTTTGGGAGCCTGTGTATGCATACAATGTGAGGGTTCATGACAGGAAGGACATAGACATGACACTTGAGGTCCAACCCAATATCACTCTGTGTAAGGTAAGTATAGTTCACTGTGTGTACTAGAAAACATGATAGTTGGATTACAGTATGGATATACAAAGCAAGTTACACTTAAAGTCTACCGTACAAAGCATAATATAGGATGGCTCATTCAAAAATAGATCCAATAATGCCTAATTTAAATTATACTGGAGCAGTTTTAAATATTTCCTTTGAAAAACAAAAATACAGGAATTAAAATTATTACAAAAAAGATAACAATAATAAAAATAAAAATAAACTGACTTCAATTATAAAGATTATACACATACAGTTTAGGAAACCATTAAAGGTCCACCATCTACAACCATCTTTCAATGTATGTTTGTTATAATTTTTAGATGCCACTGAACACGCAGACAATGAAATTTAGAAACAACACCATCAGTCCCACAGTCAACATAATTGCAATGGTATCACTCATTATAATAAAGTTACTTTTGTTGCATATTGTTGTTTTTCTATGAATGAAGCCAAGGAGTCCCCTCTTCAGTGGGTCTAGCTAACCAGTTATCTGCCCATCTATTAAGTGCCAACTTTAAAAAATCACAGTGTCCAGCAGGGAGCAGCATTACAACATTCATAAGACTTTATTTGAACATGAAACTGACAGAAGAAAAAGGAGAAAAAAAAAACCACTTACCATAGGTCTGTTCTATTAATACATTCAATTTTTAGGATAGTTGCAAGGCTTCCAGAAAAAAAACTTAAGGCATGTCTCAAAGTTATATGGGTGATCCACGATTTCAGGATTCCTAAAGCAGGAAATCAAAATTATATTAGGTAAAGGATTCCCCCTGCCACATTGTGTAAAATTGGTATACAATACGACGAAATGTCTCTCAGTTTTTAAGGTACATATTCCTCTTAATGGTTCAATGGGATTCTGAATTCAGATATATAATATACTTTGGATAAAATGATTTAAAAAGACCCAGAAGGGGAAGGGGTGTGATGGACATGGGTGAGGGCACTTGTTGGGATGAGCACTGGGTGTTATATGTAAACCAACTTGATAATAAACTATTTAAAAAAATTTTTTACATTGCCAAAAAAAAAAAAAAAGACCCAGAATATTAAAGTCCTTTATCCACCAGAAAATTTAAGCAGAAAAAAGTGGGTGCCATGATATATTGAACTAGAGAGAACAGTGGTCAAGGACTTAAAAGAATTGGTAATAGTTGACATACAATTCTAATATATCAAATCCTAAACAATTTGCAAGTAACAGGATATAAGATTCATTTCTACATGTCAGAATGAATATGTGAGCTTAATTTTACCAATAAAAAGGCAGCAGAGAAGTAGTGTATAATGTGGATATGTTGACTGATTATTCAAATATTTACAGAATATAATGATAATGCAGAAAAACTCTGTGACCAGTTAAAACTGTGACAAATGAAAAACATACTATGTTTAATACTGTCTTAGATGCCAATACTGCCTCATAGTCAACTAAAATAGTTCCATGTCAATTCTTATAACTGAAAGAAAGGTTTTATTTTCCAATTATAAAATGAGCTTTAAGTTATAAAATAAATAAGTCATGGAGATATAATATACAGTGTAGGGAACATAGTTAATAACGTAGTAACTTTGGTGACAGATGATAACTACATTACTTCACAGTGCGTAGAAATATCAAATCGGTATGATGTACCCCTGAAACTGTATGTCAATCATAGTTCAAATAAAGTTTTAATTCCATTTTTTACTTGAGATGTTAAAGTTCGCTTCATATGTGTTTACATGCAACAATTCAGTGTCTACACTGAAACATAAATTTTTCCCTTGAAAGAAGTAACATGAATATTCATCTTGAAATGTATATAATTACCTATAAGTTATATAATATACATTATAACATATCCATGTATTATTAATAAATAATATTTATTCAAAATTTAGCAAGTAATATGTAAAATGGTTTCTGCTATTTTCTTCGGGCAAAATAATATGAAAACCTTAAGTATATGATATTAAGACAACCGTGACACTCTAATAATTATCATTAATTTTAATGAAGCCAAAAGAAACTGTTGTATTTGTATTAATCTTCCACGCTTTAACATTAAGCTATTCATGGCACTATTTCTTATATTTTGCCCTCCTTACAGTCTTTCTCTTATCCTGTATCTTGCCATTGCTTTTATACATTTCATTTTCTGTGATACTTCCTTATTCCTACCAGTCTATCTTTTCTCTCTTTTCTAATACACTTCTGTTTCAATCTCAATTTTTGTTTTGTCAGACTCCTCTCTTTATGAACCTACCATCTTTTCCCCTTTTATGTTAGGACCCTTAAAAGTGAGTTTTTTTCCTGCAAGTCTGCTTAAATATACTCTTTCACCCATTTATAGGCACTCTCCTTGATCTTAACAATATAAGCTGATTGGAAACTCCATAAACTTAAATAATAGTTGCTACTTATAAAAAATATTTTTCCTCTGATTTATTTAAACATTTGAAGAATTCACTAAACATTTTGGAGTCAAGCTTGAAACTGAAAAATCTCAAGGACATTTAATCTCACATTCATTCCAATCAATGAGAACTCCACTATTCGAATAAAGAGGTAATTTAGGATGTTACTACGTTAGTATGAATAGATACTGAGTCATAAACTTTTTTAAGTCAACAGAACTTTTGTGCTTTTTATTCATGTGTGTGCATGCACATGTGTACAATATCCTCATTAAAAAGCAAAGATACATGAAATAAACCCTTATCTCTAATATATACTATCAAGTCTGAAAAGAGCAATTTTCTTATCCAGCACTCTCTAATATGAATATTAACATTAATGGTTCCCATAATTATTCATACTGAAAATGAATTGATCACATCTCATCAGAAACGTACAAGACAGTTAGAACAACACATGGGTTTACATTAGCACAAGAGCTTTATGCTTATGAGATTCCTCAAAGGTGACACATGAAAGGAGCACCTGGCACCAGTTTAGCAGTTGTTCAATTCCTTACTTGCGCTTACCTGAAGAACAGTCCCAGTTTGGGAGACATGCTGGTACCATGCCATCCTGCTCTAGAATTTCTTTTATTTTTATCAATGAAAATTGTTAGTGTTCTAGTGCTTACCATTAAAAATGTCTTGTTTTCCTTTATAGGTACATTTACTTGACAAATTTCCTTGAACCAAAACATGTTTACCTTTTGATACATTTACCCTCTTACACTGAATATTCCAAGACAGAAGTATACAATGGATTTTTAAATTTTAATTTTAAGCGCCCTGGTTTTCTGTTTATACTTAAACATCCACTAAAATGAGGGTGAGCATTAGTACTCATGTTGCCCTGGACAGTTCCAGATTACACCTGCTTTCTTGGCATCCAGTATGATGCGTTATTGGGGCATTCTTAAAATGTCCAAAATAACTCAGGGGTCAGGGAGGAAATCAAACCAAAAAAGTTGAAAATATTTTGAAATAAATGTTGATGAAAACATAAATATTATAAGTTGTAGGATGCAGCTAGAGCAGTATTTAGGGAAATTATACCTTTAAATATAAACAGTATTATTAGAAAAACACGAAGAAAATCAATGAATAAAGCTTTTACCACAAGGGGGAAAACCCAAAATCTCAGTAAAATCAATGAATGTAGAAAACAAGTAAAAATAAAGAGCACTAATTGACAAAACAAAAAGTAAACAGAAAACAAAAATTTTAAAGCCAAAAGTTGGATTTTGGGGAAAAGAATGAAAATGAAAAATCTCTAGCAAACCTATGAAAAAGGGAAAGAAACACAAATATCAGCAATTATAGTCATTAAAAAGGTAGTAAGAACTGCCTCTAGTATGGTGAAGTAAACTTCTAACAAACTCTTCCCATAGATAATAATCATAAACACAAGACAAACTACAAAAACAATTATGTGAAGGCTCTACAGACTGAATAGAAGCAAAGAGATTTTTCTGAGGAAACAATGCTGTAAAAGAAGATTGTCAAAAAGGTTTCTTATTTTTACAGATTTAGCTTAAGCACAGTGCAGTATATAGGTAGTTAAAACAAAGAAAAAAAGTTATCCTTTTGAAGAACCTGAAGAATTGCAAACTAACCAATGGAATGGGGGAGTCCAGAAAATAACCTACCTAATCAATGTGATTTTACTTATTGAAAAAGTAATGATCGAATACAACAGGGAAAAAACTGTCTTTTCAACAAGTGATAGTAAGTCAATAAACTATCTATATAGGAAAAATAAATACACCTTTACCCCTGCCTCACACCAAAGGAAAAATAAAATCAATTCCAGCAGATTGCAGATTCAAATATCTGGAAGAAAACAAGGAGATCATCTTTGGAATCTTGTAGTAGGCAAACAGACATAAAAAAATTGATACATCAGAATATATTCTGACTAAAAGCAAAGACAAGAATATGGAAAGATGGGGCACTTGGCTGGCTCAGTCGGTGGAGCATGTTACTCTTGATCTTGGCATTGGAAGTTCAAGGCCCCATGTTGAGGGTAGTGATTACTTAAAAAAATAAAATCTTAAAAAAAGTATGTGGGCCGCCTGGGTGGCTCAGTCGGTTAAGCATCCGACTTTGGCTCAGGTCATGATCTCATGGTCCATGGGCTCAAGCCCCATGTCCGGCTTTGTGCAGACAGCTGAGAGCCTGGAGCCTGCTTCAGATTCTGTCTCCTCTCTGCCCCTCCTTCTCTCATGCTCAGTTTCTCCCTCTCTCTCAAAAATAAATAAACATTAAAAACAAAAAAGAATAGGGGCGCCTGGGTGGCTCAATCAGTTAGTGTCCGACTTCAATTCAGGTCATGATCTCACAATTCGTGGGTTCGAGCCCCGCGTCGGGCTTTGTGTTGACAGCTAGCTCAGAGCCTGGTGCCTGCTTCAGATTCTGTGTCTCCCTCTCTCTCTGACCCTCCCCTGCTCATGCTGTCTCTCTCTCTCAGAAATAAATAAAATATTTAAAAAATTTAAAAAAAAGAATATGAAAAGGGAAGTCTTAGACTAAGAGAAGAAATCTGTAACACATTTATTCCAAACTGGACTTATATCTAAAATATAAAAAGATCAACTGATGAACGGATCAAGAAGATGTCGTTTACTACATCTTGGAATGGAATACTACATGGCAATGAGAAAGAATGAAATCTGGCCATGTGTAGCAACATGGATGGAACTTGAGGGTGTTATGCTGAGCGAAATAAGTCAGGTAGAGAAGGACAGATACCATATGTTTGCACGTATAGGAGGATTAGGAGGAACTTAATGGAGGACCGTGGGGTGAAGAAGTGGGGGAAAATAGTGCGGTAGAGGGAGGGAGGCAAACCATGAGAGACTCTTGAATGCTGAGAAAAAAACTGAGGACTGACGGGGGTGGAGGGGCAGGGAAGGGGGATGATGGGCATGGAAGAGGGCACTTGTGGGGATGAGTACTGGGTGTTATATGGAAACCAACTTGACAATAAACTATTAAAAAAATAAAAATTAAAAAAAAATTTTAATTAAAAAAACAAAAAATAAATAAAATATAAAAAGAACTAGAAATCTAGAAAATCCAACAATACATTTTTTTTTAAATTAGCAAAGACATGAACAGACTCTTCACATAAGAAGTTTATCTAAATGGCCAATAAATATATGAACAGGTGCTCAACTTGATCAGTCAAAATCCAGATGACAATGTCATACCACAACCCTTTCAGAAAGGTTATAGTGAAAAGAAAATCTTCAGTGTTGGTAAGCATGATAGTCAACTGAAATTCTCAAACATTCCTGTTAAGAGTGTAAATTGGTACAACCACGTTAGAAAAATATTTAGCAATACCAAACTAGCCAAATCCCTTTTAAAAGCGGAATGTATAATTAATTGTGATATACTTACACAATACAATTTTTTTAACTTTTATTTTTTAAATTTTTTACCATTTATTTATTTGTGAGAGACACAGAGAGTCAGAGTGTGAGCAGCGAAGGACCAGGGAGAGGGACACAGAACCCACAGCAGGCTCCAGGCTCTGAGCTGTCAGCAAAGAGCCCAATGCAGGGCTCAAATTCATGAACTGTGAGATTGTGACCTGAGCCAAAGTCGGACACTTAACCAATTGAGACACCCAGACGCCCCAATTTTTTTTTAAGTTTATTTATTTGAGAGAGAGGGAGCATGAGTGAGCGTTGGGGGAGGGGCAGAGAGACAGTGAGAGAAAGAGAATTTCAAGCAGGTTCTGCACTGACAGCACAGAGCCTGATGCAGGGCTTGCACTTGTGAACCGTGAGATCATGACCTGAGCCGAAATCAAGAGTTGGATGCTAAGCCATCCAGTTGCTCCTACACATTACTATAAAATAATAAGTAATCAAATCTGTACACATTAATAGCAATCATTTCACAAATACAATGTTGAGCAAAATAAGTCAAACAGTGACGGCTTCATCTACATAAAGTACAAAAACAGGTAAAGCAAATCAGGACCATGGTTTCTCTTTGTGAGTTTACTAAAAGGAAACAAAAAGAGATTACATGGGATTCAAAAACTCCCTCTATGCAGGCATGACTTTGACATTTATTCATTCAATCATGCTGCCAGAACACCACCAGACTCTGTACTAAGACTCTACCAGATCTCTGTTAATATGGTTTACCTTCGTAGTCATAGTTGTAATAAGGATCCTACGTCTCAAAAAGCCACTGAAAGACCAGTTGGAGAGGTACCCATTTTAGTCATAAGGTGCTAGTTACTTACTGAGACCATTAAGTTTTCTGGTGTACCTAAATGGGTTGGTAAAGTTTTAGAATTATACTTGAAGACTTCTCAGAATACCAACTTGTTGGAACCCCTGTGAAAATGGTCCCACTATGTGGCAACAAGAGTAATTATGTGGAACCCTCAGACTGAAATTTTATACAGCTCATTTCATATTAAAGATGTTTTAGGGTTACAACAAAATTGAGAGAAATGTAAAGAAATTTCTCATATATGCCTGACCCCACACATGTATAGTCTCCCTTATTATCAACATCAGTCACCAAAAAATAGCACTTTTTTTTCTATCTTTCTTTCTCTTCTTTTAACCAAGGATGAACCTATATTGACATACCAAAGTCCACAGTTTATCTTGGGATTCACTTTTGGTGCTGTACGTCCTGTGGGTTTGGACAAAAGTATAATGACATAGCCATCATTATAACATATAGAACATTTTCGCTGCCCTAAAAGTCCTCTATGTTCTACTTATTCATCTTTCTCCCCAACCACTTCTGTCAACCACTGATCTTTTTACGGCCTCCATAGTTTTCCCTTTTCCAGAATTCCAGAAAGTTGGACTAAGTATGTAGCTTTTTCAAATTGGTTTCTTTCACTTCATAATTTGCATTTAAGGTTCCTCTATTACTTTCATAGCTTGATAGTTCATCTGTTTTTAACACTGAGTAATATTCCATTGTATGGAATTGTATTTATTCACTTACTGAAGGACATCTTGGTTGCTTCTAAGTTTTGGCAATTATGGATAAAGCTGTTATAGACATCCATGTGCAAGTCTTCACAGGGATGTTTTCAAGTCCTCTGGATAAATGCCTAAGTGAATGACTGTTGGAGCATAAGATTAGAGCATGTTTAGTTTTGTAAGAAATCTCCAAAGAATCTTCCAACATGGCTGTACCATTTTGATTTTCATCAGCAATGTATAAGAGTTCATGTTGTTCCACATTCTCATCAGCATTTGGTGTTGTCAATGTTTCAGATTTTGGCCACTTTAGTAGGTATACACTAATATCTCAATGTTGCTTAAATTTCCATTTCTCTGATGATATATGATGTGAAGCATCCTTTCATTTGCTTCTTATCATCTTTATGTCTTCTTTGGTCAAGTGTATATTAGGTTTTTGCCCATTTTTAAATCAAGTTGTTTATTGTGGAGGCTTTTTTTTTCAAGAGTTTATATATTCTGGATAACAATATTTTATTAGGCATATCATTTGCAAATATTTTCTCCCAGTATGTAGTTTTTCTTCTCATTTCCTTGACATTGTCTCTCATAGAGCAAGAGTTTAATTTCAAGGAACTCAAGCTAATAAATTATTTATTTCATGGATCATATTTTTTATTTCATATCTAAAAAAGCATCATATACCCAAGTTGTCTAATTTTCTCCTGTAATCTTCTAGAAGTTTTATAGTTTTGCATTTTATGTTTAGATATATGATCCACTAAATTTTTGTGAAGGATGTAAGGTTGTGCCTAGATTCTAATTTTTCTTTGCCATGTATATGTGTACCAGCACCATATATTGAAAAGACTATCTTTGCTTTGTTATATTACCTTCACTCACTTGTCAAAAATCAGTTGATTATAGTTATGTCAGTTTATTTCTGGGTACTCTATTCTGTTCTACTGATCTGTCTATTCTTTGGCCAATCCCACACTGTCTTCATTACTGTGGCTTTGTAGTTAATCTTGAAGTTGTGGTTTCAATCCTCTAATTTTGTGTTTGCTATCCTTGGTCTTTTGTCTCTTCCTATAAACTTTAACATCAGCTTGTCAATATTAATAAAATAACTTGCTGTGATTTTAATTGGGATTGCATTGAATCTAGAGATCTGGGAAGAACTGACATCTTGACATTGAATTTCATATCCATAAACATGGAATATCTCTCCATTTATTTAGTTTTTTTATTCATCAGTTTTACAGTTTTCCTCATATAGACCTTATAAATATCCTTTTTATATTTATTCTTAAATACTTTAATTTTTTTAGTGTAAATTAGATTGTGTTTTCAATTTCCAATTCCACTCATTCATTGTTGGTATATAGGAGTTAATTTCATTTTGGTATCAAGGAGAGATGGCTTTAATGAGAATCTATAGGTTGAAGTAAGATTTGAAGGATAAGTAGAAATTGACTAGTGGGCTTTATGAGGAAGAGAACTTGCAAAGTACAGGAGAATGAATAAATGCTAGAGTACAGACAGTAAGGAAATTTACAGAACAATGTGGCTAAAAAGGCAAGTAGAGGGAATTACATGCAGGTGCTTAATATTATTTTTATACTACTGGTCTTCTATTTTGACAGGATTAGGATAGCTCTTGAGTGAAGGCGAACCAAGATAAGGGCTATATGACCCAGAATGGATTAGAAAGCTGTGAAGAAGTAAACTCCATAGGTCTTGGCAATGTAATGGATATGGCAGCATGATGTTTGAAAGAGGACCTGAGTGGGGCACCTGGGTGGCTCAGTCAGTTAAGCGTCAGACTCTTGATTTCGGCTCAGGTCATGATCACATGGTTTCTGAATTTCAGCTCCCATCAGGCAATGACACTGCAGAGCCTGCTTGGGATTCTCTGTCTGTCTGTCCCTCTCTCTCTTTTGCCCTCCCCTGTTTGCTCGCTCTCTCTCTCTCAAAATAAATAAACATTAAAAAAAATAAGAGGACCTCAGTATAAGTGAGGTTACTTGTCTTAGGCAACTAGTTCTGCAAATGGTCCTATCATTTAGAGATACAAAACACAAGAAAAAATTCATCCTTGAGCATTATGAGTTTTAGGTCCCCACTAAGATTTTCAAGAAACAGGTAAAGTAAATATCTGAATTTATAATTCTGGAGGTCAGAGAAGTGATCTGGACTATTTATGTTAGTCATTAATATATAAATGGTAACTAAGGTCCTGGGAGTGGATAAAAGTAAGAATATGGAATAATAAGTCAAAATAGTCTTAAGAACTCCAAGACTTAATGGCAGAAAGGAGGGAAAGGAGCTTCTTTTCATTTATACACTTTAGCCACTGAATTGACCCCCTCCTTTCAAATACTGATCCTTCTCCTATGCTATGATTCCCATACCTTCCATCTCATTCAGGTCCTTTGCTTTATCAGTTGTCTAGAATTATTTTCCAGTGCCTATTTTCTTTCTCTCTTTAACAAAATTCCTCCCTTAAACCTTTGTCATCTCCCTCTATCCCCCTTCAAGGAAAGCTTTCTAAAATTTAAAATGGTCTACTTTTATAGAATATTCAACTTCATTTGCCATTCAATTCTAAATATAATTACTTTACTTTTCAGTTTACTACTCCATCAAATCTTCCTTTAATGAAACCTGAGAAACATTATTACTAAATCAAATAAACACTTTCCAACTCTTATTTTACTTTCTGTTCCTTTGCCCAGGTTTTTAAATGTTCACATTCCACAGTTTATTCTTGGTTCTTTTCTCTTCTCATTTTAAAGTATGTATATCCTTGGTGAGTTTATCCATTCTCTTGGGGTAAATTCCCACCATGTGCTAATTAATTTCAAATCTATATGTTTCATCTAGAAGTCCCTTTGTCACATAATCCACTGTGTATTGGACATTCTCTACTTGGATGCTACAAGGGTACCTCCAATTAAACATATTCAAAACGGGGGTGCCTGGGTGGCTCAGTAGGTTAAGCATCCGACTCTGGCTCAAGTCATGATCTCACTGTTCCCGAGTTCGAACCCATGGGCTCTGTGCTGACAGCTCTCAGAGCCTTGAGTGGGTTCCAGATTCTGTGTCTCCCTCTCTCCCTCTCTGTCTCTGTCCTTCTCCACTCGTGCTTAGACTCTCTCTCAAAAATCAATAAACATTTAAAAAATTTTAACATATTCAAAACAGATTTAAAAACTCATTTTATGATCTTCCATTTTATAAAACACCTAACCTCAGAACTACAAAATCCTGCTGTTCTCCTTTATTCTTGATCCTCTGCCATTTACAAACCTATTCAAGGCAGAAACCTGTTAGTCATCTTTGATTCCTCCTGTCAACTTTCCTTGGTCACAGCTATTCTACTCCTCAGAGTAATCTCTTCATTCACTCCATGTTTTTTATCCCAATCCATTCTCTTCTAGTATACTCTTAGACAAAACATAACAATCAAATATAATCAGTATGTTACCACTTAAAATTTTTCAATGATTTCCCACTATTTTTACAAAAAATAAGAACCCCAACCAATAAGAAAATTAGACTTTTGTCTAACTTCTCCAGTCTCTTCTTAGCACTCTATATAAATCATGAGAACCAACCTGCACAGAAGCAGTGGATGCAGATTTATTGAAGTCTCTGCATTCTCTGTAATGGCTTTTATTGTCTATCATGCCTTTATCTCTTACACATCCTTCATCCACACAAGGTTAAACTTCCTCCTCAGGATAAACTTCTCAAGGCCCCTCTCTCTCAGTCCAAGTTAAGTATCCTGCATTTGTCCTCCTAGGATTTATAATATACTTTACTATTCTATTTACCCACTTTCCTCCCCCATCTACATCTCAAGGAGAAAAGAAACTAAGTATTCTTTCTCCTATAACCTGAATGTTTCACATGCTGCCTGGGATTTAGTATGTGCTCAATAAGTAATTATTAATTGTTATTAATCATTATTAACACATCTAAACATATTCTTTTAATTCTCCCCTTACACATATACCTCATTTATTCCAATGTTTTATTATTGGTAAATTAAAGTATTTGGCATTGTTTGCTTTGTGAGCAAAAGTTTTGTCTTCATAAAAAAAATTAAGACAGATTATTCTATGATAATGTTATATGAAAGATACAGCCTCATTTCAAGAATGCCTTTATGTACACACATGGCATGTTTTCCCAATTATAAAGTTGAAAAACAATTTTCCAGTTCTAGCAATATGATAAACAAAGCATCATACCATTGCTTTTAGAAAACTAAAAGGTGAAGTATATGTAGAAGGAAACAGGGAATATGTAGTAAAGAAGCCCATAAAAATTCAATATTAGTAGTATTTCAAAGTTTTCAGAGCAGCAAAAATATCCAAGAAGTTTCCATTTGATATCAGAATGTTTTGCTCCTTTTTGTTTTGGCCTTCTTAGTACTTATTCACCACAGGAAAATATTAGCACCAATTGTCCAATGTGTTCACCTTAACTGCTATGCCGTTTTCTACGTGGTGAATCTTATCTCCCCAAAATGATAACACTTTTACTTCAATAGGCCTAAAGTGACATATTGGGTCTAAGCAGAAAGCAATCACTCAACAGCTATTTACTGAATAATATATATTACAAACTTATACTGATGAAAGATTCTAAATGAAAGCATCTAAACCTTGATTAAGCTTTCCAGCTGATATATTGTTAGAGTAAGGTAGTTTGTTTTATGGTCTTAACATTTAACTTTAAAATCAAAAACAAAACCCACCGGCCACTAGTTCACAATACTAACTGCAATTTATCAAATAGAATATGTCAAAAAGTTTTAACAAGTCACTGTGATTTAAAACAATTCCATGGCAAGAATTTCAGTGAGGTTGGATATATTTTTAAAGTATCATAGATCATTGCCAAAATCAGTAATTTAGTAATGCAGGAATGATTTGGGAGTCTTTTTTAGTTTAATCATTTGTCAATCATGAATACCTGTAAAAATCACTCCGCTATCCAGGTCAGTTTTGGGAAAAGTTTTAAATCCAAAGACACATCTCTAAATCACATCTTTTTTCAGCACAAAAAATTCTAATAAAAAAGCTCTCAATTCAGAGGTTCAAAAATCATTAGAAAAAGAAAGCACATACACATCCAATACTCACCAGTTTTTTGGGGGAAAGAGACCTAAAGTATTTTATGTTATTTGCAGCTGCCTTAACAGCAAATGACAATTAAATGTGTGAACAAGGTTGTCAGAGTAACACTTGTCATTCACACTACTTATGGAAACGCTCCCCAAGACTTCCAGAAGCACTAATTAAAATTAACGAAAGCTTCTCACGGGGACTTGTCAGAGAAGTACATTTTGTCATTTGCTGTTTGAGACAGGAAACCCAAATCGCCTCAAAGCTCAAGAGTTTTCCCCTTACGGTCTAAATCCGACCCACCTCCCTGCCATTGACACTGACGAACTGAGCCCAGATGCTGAGCAAGCAACTCATTAAGAGTTCCAATTTCTTCAATATAACGGAACCATTCCGGGAAAAAAGAAGAAAAAAAAAGGTAAAACTCAATCCTGATGTTAAAGTCGGTCTGAATTTTCTTTTAGAAATCAGAAGAGAAAGAAGCGAGGGAAAATATCTTTTCTCTTTATCAAGGAACAGTAAAAGGTGCAATTTCCCACTGGTAGTTGCTAGATATATCGCTCTTTTACTAGCTTTTTTTTTTTTTAACTCAAAGTGAAATCTCAAAACGGAGAAAAATTTTGAATACTACCCACCTCTAACCCAAAGAACCACGGTAGACTCTCACCCAGGACTCAGGTGGGCCTTTCTCACCTGGACCCCAGAAAAGTCCGCCGTCCACACGTAGAGCTCACTTTTCAGCAATACTCCTTGCGATTGGTTGACTGAAAAGAGAACTCTCAATCTTATTGGCCACGGCAGCCGCGGTAGTGGGTAAGGAGGCGGGAGTTTGAGGCTGGCTCTGACAGGCCCGCTGCTTGAGTTCCCAGAGTTCCTATTGGGTCAACGCGGAGAGCTCCAAGATGGCGGCAGTGGCGACCTGCGGCACCGGCGTTGGGAAAACTGGATCTATGGTGATGGCAGGCAGCAAGAACAACGTCACCGGTTTCCAGAGGAGGGGTCCTAGAGCCAGTGGTTCCGACAGCAGCTATTCTCGACTGGTTTCCATCGCAGGCACAAGACCGTCGGTACGGAATGGACAGCTGCTGGTGTCAACTGGGCTCCCAGCCCTGGACCAGCTCTTAGGTCGGTTCAGAAAGGAGATTTGGGCTCAACAGAGGGAAAACTTAGGGAGGGCAACTGTCGGGGAAGCCACCCTATCCTTACATCTCCCTCTGACCCGTCAGCCTTTGGACGTGGACAGGATAGTCCGGTCTGATAGCGATGGAGGGGAGGAAGGGTTACGCTGAGAACTTTAAATGCTATTACTGCTCCCACTTTCTAATGCAGTTCTGGCCCACCAGCCTTTTCTAGGTTACGACGGGATCCCTACATGTTTCTTTTTTTTCCCTTTCTTTTTTTTTTTTTTTTTTTTGGTGTTTGCTTTTTGTTTTTTTGTTTTTTTTCTTGAAATGCTGCCTAGGAAGGGGGGAATCATTAATAATTGGAGACGACTTGGCTTTCATCTCTAGGATCCCCTACTGGTCTCTGATGCACCCTTCTGTCAACCCCAGGTAGCATGGTTTGGCCTAACCTACAAAAGTTTGCATCATTGTGAGAGATGGGCTTCATTAAAAAAAGCTGAAAAACAGTAACTTACCTTCTTTCACCGCCAGGCTGCTATGTCCTGAATCTTTAAACAAACTCTGTTGGCTTAAAGGGAATGGATGTTAAAGGATTACGTGGATCCAAAGTAATTAAAGCCTGTCGTTGATATTGACGGTCATACTATTGTCTGCGTTAAATATATGTATATACATTTTTGTTAATTTTTTTCTCCATATATTTTGCCTCCCAGAGTTGAATTCCAAACGATATGTTTAAGATTAATTCACATTTTAATGAGAAAAAGAAATCCAGTTCTTAGGCCTTCACATATAATCCATGTAATTTTTTATGAGAAGGCTGCTGAAGAATAGCTTGTTTCATAACTATTATGTTGCAAAGATTGACTGCATTAGATTGGTAGGACAGAGCTGCTGTGTTAAGAGCTTGTAAATTACTTAATTCCTATCAGAATGTTTCTTCATTAAAATTCGTCTGTATTTCATAACTTCTATACTATGTGTCAGTTAAATCTTGTACAGTTTCATAAATATTACAAATGACTTTGATGGTTCTTGTACTTCACTTGACATTTCTGTCTCTTTTTTACCTTCAAGCTACACTTTTCAGGTAGGTTTAGTGCAAAGGAAATTGACAAGGCAAGCAAACTGTGAGAAAGACCGTGGCTTCTTACCTCTGCTATTTCATGTCCTTACCTGGATCCTGGTTATTTCTACATAAATTTAACTTTTTTCATGTAATTGTTTTAAATCTATTGCCTTCCTCAATTTCATGGTACTAAAAATGAATGATTCAAAATATCTAGTTAGCAAATGTTTATCTCACTTTTTTCCCTGGTGAGCTTTACTTGGTGTTATCCTGTATTTGAACTTAATTGAAATCTATTTTCAGTCCTTTCCTTTTTTTTTTTCTTAATTTAGTGGGATCTGTAACTTCATTCACATGATCCTGAAACTCTTCAAACAAAAAAGTCACACTTCTGAACATTATACCTTTAGTTTCTCATTAGAATAACAAAATGCCTTGCACAGTTCCTGGCATATAGTTGGTTTTCATTAAGGTCTTGATTGAAAGAAAAATAATGTGTACAAAAAAAAAAACCTGGACAAGAGATTATGAAACATGTAGGTTGAGTGATATGTTTGAGGTCTAAAAACAGACTCAAATACAGTGATGTGAACAGAGTCAGAAAACTAGAGACAGTCTATCCAGGCTGATCTTTGGGCTTCAAATTTAGTGTTCACTATACTACAACTGTTTCAAATTTTTGAGAACTCTTTTAAGTGGCTTTAAGCATTTATCAAACCTAAGACTAATGATTTAAGTATGTGTCTTAAAGCAACCACCAGTTAACCCAAAACACCTTCTTTATGAGTTTCTACAATGATATAAACTTGAACTATAATTTAAAAATCTTCCAGATTTGCTTGTGGGGGACCCTGGTATTTGACTGCAACAAACTTATGCTAAAAATTGGTGTTCATTAAGATAAATTGGAAGAGGTATCAGTTTTTGGATATTTTGAAATATATTTTGCATGTATACAGTTAATTTTCAAAGTGCACAGAACTTGAAGAGGTTGTTAGAAGTTAGTACATTTGGAATAATAAATGTGTCTAGAAGTACTTTAGTTGTTAATTTCTTAAAGGCATTTTTGTATTTTGATTTTTTTATTTTGTATAGTTCTGTAGAGCAAATCCATTACATTTATTTTTCATTAAAATATTATTTGGACGTGAAAGATTTGGCTGCTTATGTGTATACACATTAATGTAAGTAATTCAGATTATATTGTTATTCTAAAATAGTATTTGACTCAGATTGTGACAAGTCTAATATAACCATATTATGACAAAATATAGTGATAGTAGGATGTTATGATACCAGAGTGGTGAGACCATGCTATAACATTGTATTTATTGCCTAAATGTATTCTGTGGTAACAGGTAAATATTGTATGGTCACTGCCATGCAGTGCAGTGATATTTTGCTACTGCCACTGTGATGTCAATGTACTTTTAAGCATAGATGCAAAATATATTTAAATATATATTTGAACATATTACAACGGCAAATTGAATGTTGGTCATTTGAACATATGCTAATATTTTCATTCATATTCCCAAGTGCTTTATAAATTTGATGATTCCCTGTATCAGCATCTTTTAAATGTGATCTAATCATATTAAATATTTTTGTTCTGACAACTTAAATTTTTTTTAGATATTGACATACATTTTCCAACTTGGTTACATTGAAATTTCTTCAAATTCTAAGATTCACTAACCCAGGTTCCCAACCTTGCCTTTCCAAGACATTTATGTTGTTATATGCAGACACTATATGTAAATATTTCATTTTTCCTCTTCCAGAGATTGCCAAAAAGTTTACAGTAGGTGAAGAATTCTGGCAGAATTTCATTTTTTCTAGGATAAAAATTATAGCCCATCCTAGGATCATATTGTCTAACCTGGAGGAATTATCCCCCAGCCTCATCCTTCAAAAGGATACTTGAAGAAAGAGTGATTTCTCAGGTTTGACTGGCTTAACTTATGCACTGTTTGGAACTTACTCAGTTTTGACAGTCAAGTGAATGGAAGATAGGGATTTAGGGTAAATGATAGTCCAGGAAGTATACCCCAAAGAAGCTTGATAGTAGCTGCCATATTTAACATTAATGTCAAAAAGTAAAAATACTGGTGGGCTTATTTCCTTTGCACCACTGTGTCTTAATGGAGAGTGTGGGATGTACTTTGAATTTGAACTATGTATTAAAAATAATCCTGGTTATGATAGTTTAGCAACTGATATCTGTACACTTAAGGAAAATGTAGTTTATTCCTTTGTATTGTTATATAAAATTGTTTCATATAATTTAAACTACAGAACCATTCTTGCTGTCAATACCTTTTTCAATTTTGTTTCCCATATTCCCAGCTAATAGTTGTGACAATCAAGAGTTGTCAGGATATTTACTACCTCTTAGTGAGAGAAGAAAAGTAGACTTGTTACTGAAATAAACTGCAATATAATTCGAAGTGTGGCATTAATTAAGTAGTCAAGGACATTACCATGAACCAAGGAAGGGATATGAACTTTTTGTACATTGTATTTTCCCTAAAATGACCTAAAATTTTATACAAAACTATTCCTTTATTGAAAGCACTAGGAAGGACTGATACAACTCGTTGTCTTTCCTGACTTCTTGTTCTTTTCCCTTTTATTTCCTGTAACTGAAAAAGAAGATGTCCTTGTCAAGTAAGGTATCACTTCTGGGCCTTCACATCCTAATATATTAATTTGACCTGGCTTACCAAGAATTTTTATCTTAATTGGAGATTTGTTTTAGGAAGTGTAGGGGATTGAATTTTCTCCCTTTACAATCATTTTCTGGGGCCCCTGACTAGCTCAGTTGGTAGAGCATGTTACTCTTGTTCTCAGGGTTGTGAGTTCAAGCTCCACGTTGGACGTGGAGCCTACTTAAAAAAAAAAAAAAATTGTAATGGGTGCCTAGGTGGCTCGGTCAGTTAAACATTGACTCTTGATTTCTTCTCAGGTCTTGATCTCAAGGTTGGTGGGAATGAGCCCTGCATGGGGCTTCATGCTGTCATAGCCTGCTTGGACATCTGTCTTCCTACTCTTCCCCCATGCATGCACATGCTATCAAAATAAGTAGACATTTTTAAAAAGTTGTAAAAAAAATTTAAAAACTTTTAAATAATTTGCTAATTATTCACATGAATGAAAAATATTTTAAAAATCATAATATTGGAAGATAATTGTCAATAGGTTCTTAAATTTTCTGGTAATGTTTTCTAAAGTATTAGATTTTTCCTAGTTTTAAGACAAAATTACCAATTTTTAATTTTAAAACCTTGATGAAATTAACACTTTAAAAGAATCTTCAAACTCATTATCTTATATGTTGATAAACTACCTGTATTTTTAGTATTCTGGAAATAAACTTAAATAGACTTATTAAAGAAATCCATAAGTAAAACCAAGAGTTTATTTGTTTAGTGACTTCAATGTGATGATTTCTCTAAGATCTGATTAAAAGGGAGAGAAGGAGATAAACCAGATGGTTTCATCACAGAAATAAGTTGATTGCTTCCTTTCCTGTTACTTACCTGTCAAACATTTTAGTGAACTATTGGGAAGATAGTCTATTTTAATTGGGAACTACTAATGTGAAATCTGTGTTGCTTTTCAAATAAAATTACTAATGGATGTTTGCATTTAAAGATATATTAAAATGAGCTTTGTTTCACTGTGGCATGTCAAGATGGCCTGTCATTGGTTGGTTGCTTAGGCTTTGTATTTTTTGATAATACATGGCTACATACTTGCTCAAACTTACTTTAGTTAAAAATACAGAACCTCAGTATATCAAGTGAGGTATATCAGAATACCTTATATAAATAAGGCATTTTAAGGAGATGTGAGGTCACACTGAAATTTGGAATAGAGGAACTTTGCTGCTATATGTGTGTGTATATGTCCATGTCAAATCCTTTCACCTCATACACACAAAATAAAAGCTTGATTTTTAAAATAGTAAGGTGGCTTCATCTTATACCCCATGACCAACCTTCAAAATGACCAAACTTTACTTGAGCCCTCCAAATTTGAATCTAGTAAATTTACATAATAGAATCCTTTAGAAAAAAAGAAAATCACCTTTTTTAAAAAAAACTTTTTTTTTTTTTTTTTATATTTTAGAGAAAGCGTGAGTTGGGGAGAGAGGCAGAGAGAGAGAGAATCTTGAGCAGGTCCCACGCCTAGGGTGGAGCCCAATGCGGGGCTCAATCTCAGGACCCTGAGGTCATGACCTGAGCCCAAATCAAGAGTTGGATGCTTAACCAACTAAGCCACCCTCAGGTGCTCAAACACTTTTTGTAAGAGAAGTCCTGATAGTATATTAAGATGACTGGTTAAAGTCATTAAAATGTCATCATTTTATGTTGTTTTAAGTAATGTTCAAATTCTCCAAACAGAATTTTAATGTACATGAGATTTTAAAATTAAATTAAGTGGCACTTCCTGAGTTGTCAGAAACAGTGGATTACTTGAATCATTCGTACAGAAAATTGCCTTCTTGGTATATACTCATCTGTATAATACTTTGCTTAACTAGTTCATCAATAGAAAATATTCTTACTAAGTCTGACTATTATAGTGATCACTATCACATAATGATAAATCTTTAATAACTTGTTCTAATTAGAAGATAATTGCCAGAAGAGTAACAGCTCTTAGTGAATGCCTCTCCAAACAAGACACTAGAGCCAGGTATCACTTCATTTACTTGGGAAACTATTCCTTGATCTGCTCTTATCATCCCCCTGTGAATAACATTCATGAAAAAAATCTTTATAACTATTCCAGTTGTAGGCCTTACATAAATTCTTACTTTGAGGCTACATGAATGTAGACTCAGGGATGTTTAGATAAGAAATCTAAACCTTTCCTGTAAGAAATGTTATGGAAAGAAAAGCAGCTAACTTGTATCGTACCTGCTCTAGACTTGACACTGCAGTATCTGCTATGTACTTCTATTAGTTCATCTTAAATATACACAGAATGGTGATTAGGTATTTAAATGCTTGTTTTTGCATGTAAGGGAAAGTACAGAATTAAGGAATTGAAAAGTAAAATGCCCCACATGGATCAAAAAATCAGTAGTAAGTCTATATGTAGCACAAGCTATAAAAAGTAAACATTGAGCTTAATCTTATCTCAGAAAATCTTTTTTCCCTCTGATCCTTTATGGTTGTTATCATCCTGTATATTTCAATTTATGTGAATCTTTTAGTTAGATCAGGATTTGAAGTTATCCTGTGTAGTCTGATATGACTTCAAATGCTGTAATGAAAGAACATATCTAAATGTGAAATTAAAATGTATTTTAGTCCTATAACAAATCCTTCTAAACATAAAAATGTATAAATCACTACTTTCTTCTTTTTAAAATCTTCTTCTCTAACAATTTGAAATGTTCTATCTGGAGTCATTACATCACCAAAGTGTTGCATTGTATTGTATGTTCATGTATGTGACCAATTTCACACTCTTTGAAAAATAACATTTATGAATATTTGCAAGGCCAAAACATAAACACTAGCAAAGGAACTTTTCATATTAAGTTTTTCTATATAATGTTTGACATTACAAAATTTGTTGGGGGAAGAATTCCTTCTTGGTATTCTGCTTCTTCCCTGGTTTTAAAAAACCAAAAACCAAAACCAAAACCAAAAAACACATGTAGGATTGACTTCAATTGTCCAACAATTTTGAGTAGTTTCTATTTTAATTACTTTAAATATATTTCATTCTTTGAAGTACACATTTTATTCTTAGTGAATTTGCTGGTATAATTTGTAACATTAATTGCAAATAGTTACACTTTTATAAATATATTTGCCAATGTTGCACAAGATATTTGTACCCAAATGTCTTTTTAGTATACTTCTAGTCTCCTAAAATTGATTTTTAATGAAATCTCTATTTGAGTTATATGCTTATGATCATATTACCCTCATTCAGATATTCAAAAGAACATTTCCCTCTGTTATTAAAAATGTATGCTGTGATTGTGACCTTTTTGTTTGAAATACAAAAGTATTGTTCATTTTAAATCCAAAATGTATTTAAGAGTATGCACAGTCTTTGTGTATGTTATTCATAATGGAAAAAAATTAGTTTTAATTACCAGGGTTATTTTCCCCCAAGGCTTATTAAGTATGAGAGTAAATAATAAAGTGGAATTTCTATTATAATAACCTTTCTTTTGTATGTTGTACTTCTGTAGTATTAAGTTACTGTGAACATTTAGGTCTTGGCTATTGAGTTAATTTATTAACAAATGCTAAATATAACATTACTAGAACACGTAACCACGGTTATGTTGAATGCTGCATGGTCCTATCACAGAAGAAAGGAGAATAGTACAGTATATTATGAAAGTAATTGTAATGTGTAGTGTGTAATTACATATAATATGTAATTATTTCATAATAGCACCTTAAGTGAAGTATTGCAAAGGTAATTAAAATGTTGTTCTCATCTGCAGTTTTAAAGTTACTGAAGTAGCAGTTCTTGATAAAGCTTAACTTTTATGCTAAAGATAAGGTATATGAAAAGGTAGCTAGATTAATTTTCTTCTTGGTTTTGTTCCACTTCCAGGTGGAGGTTTGGCCGTCGGAACAGTTCTTCTAATTGGTTAGTATGGCATACACACTTTGTTCTTCCTAATCAGAGTTTTCTGTTGTGCATAAGGATTTTATGGGTTTGTCTATTCTACATCAAACATATAACTTTCTATACGAATTAAGGTAAATTAAAGAGGAAAAGCCTTAGAGTTTAATTTAAATTCAAATGTTGATCTGAACTTAAAATAAATGAAGCAAGTATATCTGAAAATATAGCTCTTCTAATTTAAAAATGTTCACAGTGAATTGTCCTCCATTTTTTTACAAAAGGTTAAAATCATTGCCAATTGATTTTTTTTGGAGAATCTCTGTATTTGTATTTAAAGTCAAATTAATACAGTGATTAATTTGAGAAGTTGATGTACAAATAAGTCCATTGTATATATCTCATACATTTTTATCATTTTTCTTCTTATTGAAAGAAAAGTAACAGACTGATAAATCATATTTAGTTCATCTTTAAACACCAATGGTTCTTATTTAATTTTACATACATAATCCCATTTACCTTATTGTTTAGTTTAGATCATAGAATCTTGAAATTAAAATAAACCTTGGCAGTTATGTAGTCAAAGCTCCCATCTAGCCACAAATCACTTTTCCATCTAGACACAAATCACTTTTCCATCATCCTTGACAGTAGCAAACACCATTTGAATACAGATTATATAGTTTAAAGGGCCCATTACTTCACAAAACAATGCATTCTTGTTGAAAATGCTATAATGTATTAGAAATTCTTCATATTAATGTTTAATCTGTATAATTTAATAGATTTGTTCCCAATTTTGTCCTCTGGTATAATACAGAATTAATTTATGTACTTTTTCACGTGACACTCTTAAAATATTTAAAAGCAACTATTTTATCACTTCAGATCTTCTCTGAATGAAATAGTTCCTTAATCTGTTTTTGATGTATTGTGGTTTTCATGTTCCTCAGTCTCCTGTTGTATTCTTTTGTTGTACCTGTCAGTCTGGCATCATCTCTTAACTATGCTCAGAACCGAATACAATATTCCAAATTTAGTATGACCTATATTCAGCATATTGGGACTATAAAATGTGATAACCTAGATAGAATTATTATTTCTAGGCACCAATAAAGTTGCTTTATATTCATTGACTTCTCTTAAGGTAGCAATGAAATGTGTTAAGTATTTTAGAAAACTCTGCTCCAGGAATGATTAAAATGCAAAATGGTTATGGGGCACCTGGTGGCTCTGTCAGTTAAGTGTCTGACTTTGGCTCAGGTCATGATCTTGGAGTTCACGGGTTCAAGCCCCACGTCGGGCTCTGTGCTGACAGCGCAAAACCTGGAGCCTGCTTCGAATTCTATCTCCCTCCCTCTCTGCCCCTCCCCTGCTTGCAAACTATCTCTCTGTTTCTCTCTCTCTCAAAAATAAATAAATATTTAAAAAAATTTAAAGGCAAAATAGTGGTGTGTAAAATTGCTATGTACATAAGCATTTGTCTAATAAATGAAGCTCTATCTGGAAAACTCAAAAGAGATTTGTAGTACATCTTACCCCCCATCTCTGATAGATAATTGAACAGTAATAATAATAATAATAATAATAATAGTGAGAGCTGCCCTTTATTTAAGTCTCACTATGAGTAACGTATTGTGCTAAATGTTTTATGTACAGTTTTTTCCTTATAAGATGCTACATGTAATCTATATTATCCCCATTTTACATTTTAATAAATAAGATTCAGAGGAGTGAAGTAACTTTCCCATTATGACATAGCTAGTGAGAGAACTAGGATTTAAAATCTGGTATGACTGGAAAGTTCACATTTTTCGTAACTGTGCTCTGTGACTTTTTTAATGCTTCATTTAATGGTCAGAAACAGTAAAATAGGAGTTTTATGCCTTTTTAGAGTAAATTATTAAGTAAAGCCTACATTTTGTGAGCTTTTTCTTTTAATAAATTTTCAAATTTCTAAACTTGAAAGAGTCCTTATTTAATTAATTCACAATAAGGATACAGGATGCAGCCAGGCCAAAATTCTTTTGTTTTCAGAGAACAAGTAGGTGGTTGCCAGAATGGAGGTTGGTGGGCAGATGGGTAAAACAGGTGAATAGGAGTGGGAGGTACAGGCATCTGGTTATGGAATGTATATATCATAAGGATGAAAGGCAGAGCACAGGGATTCCAGTCAATGGTATTATAATAGTATTATATGAGGAGAGATTGTAGCCACACTTCTGATGAACACAGGGTAAAGTATAGAGTTGTCAAATCACTATATTGTATTCCTTGAAACTAATGTAACATTGAGTATCAACTAAACTTCATCTAAAAAAAATAAAATAAAAATTTTTTTATAAAGAAAAAACTATTGTTTTAAATTATTAGCATTTCTTCATTCCAGTCAGAAAGTTTTATCATCATAATAGTGAAACAATATAGAGACTATTATATTAAAGATTTTTTCAGATATGCAAATTTGTTAAAGATTTGTTTATATGGTTGCAGCTTATTGCTATCTAAAATATATTTTTAATTTTTTTAAGTTTATTTATTTATTTTGAGAGAGAGAGTAAGGTAGGGCCAGAGACAGAGTGAGAAAGAAAGAATCCCAAACAGGCTCTGCACTGCTAGCGCAGAGCCCAACCACGAACTATGACATCATGACCTGAGCTGAGATCAAGAATCAGACGCTTAACCAACTAAACCACCCAGGTGCCCCTAAAATACACTAATTTTTAAAAATCACACCATTGAGTCATTTTTGTCCTGTGTTCAGTCATCATATTTAACCCAACCATTAATTTCCATGCAGCACTTAGTGGCAAAATATTTGCCAGGTTGTTACCAGCCATTTACTTTGATCACTACAATAGAATTTTCAGAGCATTTACCTAAGTGCCTATGTCTCTGAATAATGTATAATGTTTAAGAAAAAATTAAGTAAAATATGTTCTAGAAAATATTTGTGTCACCCATCAGTTTTTTTAATGTTTTTTAAAAATGTTTTATTTATTTCTGAGAGAGAGAGAGAGAAACAGCATGAACAGGAGAGGGTCAGAGAGAAAGGGAGATACAGAATCTGAAACAGGCTCCAGGCTCTGAGCTGTCAGCACAGAGCCCAACGCGGGGCTCGAACCCACAAACTGTGAGATCATGACCTGAGCCGAAGTTGGACACTTAACCGACTGAGCCACCCAGGCACCCCCATCACCCATCAGTTTTTAAGGACTTGGGGTGCAGAATTGTTCCTAACAGTAATTGTTAGAGGGAGAAATACCCTGTAATTGAGAATTTCTAGAAATGGTGATGCCAGTCTCATTTTTAAAAACTTACCTTTTAGTTGAGAATTATTGAAGGACTTTATGGAAAAAAAAATTCAGTTTTAATATCAATAAACAAATACATAAAATACCAAAAGATATCTAGAGAAAATTAGGTTGTCCTTTCAGTTGTTTATCCCTATACCCAGAGACAATACTGTCCTGGTATCTTTTCCAAATATTTTTACTTAAGAAGCAAACATGGGAGCACTCTGCTTTTTCCACTGAATACGTCCTAGAAATCAGTCCATATGCATTCATAGGCCTCATTTTTATAACAACTGCATAAGATTTCATCATATGGATGTGCCATAATTTATTTAAATAATTCTCTATTGATGAATTTAAGTCCCATTTTTCTATTGCTAACAATGCTATTATACATAATCTTGTACACAAGCTTTGTGTACATATATAAATATCTGTAGAATTGGGCACACAGGTGGCTCAGTTCATTGAGCATCCAACTCGTGCTTTCAGCTCAGGTCATGATCTTAGGGTCATGAGATCAAGCCCTGTGTCTGGCTCTGTGCTGAGCGTAGAGCCTGCTTAAGATTCTCTCTCTCTCTGCCCCTCTCTCCTGTTCATGCTCTCTTTTCCTAAAATAAAATTTAATAAATTATTTTTAAAAATATCTGTAGAATAAATTCTAAGATAGAGACTTGCTTAGTTGCAGCAGGTTAAATTGTATTAGATATTATTAGATTGCTCTCCCAAGAGATTATGCCATCTTTTACTTCAGTCGCTCAGCAGTTATAAGAATACACCAGTGAGTTTACTTTCACCCTGACAGTACTATATCTTATCAAACATTTACATTTTTATCAGTCTGAAAAAGTGAAAAGTAAAGAATGGCATTTCATCATTTGGGCCTCAGACTTTTTAATAACTAAAAATCTGGGAAGTTATTTTAANGAGTGGGGGAGGGGCAGAGAGACAGAGACACAGAATCCAAAGCAGGGTCCAGGCTCTGAGCTGTCAGCACAAAGCCTGATGTGGGGCTCTAAACCACAAACTATGAGATCATGACCTGAGCCGAAGTTGGACATTTAACTAACTGAGCCACCAGGTGCCCCTAAAATATGCAACTAAATTTAAATTCTTTTCTCCAGTGGAAGTATCTGTGAATGATACTAAGAATCCAGTGATTATTGATCATTTATTCAGCGAATGTTCATTGAACACACAGGTATATGCTAGATATTGGTGTTATAAATATAAATAAAATACTTCCCTTACAGAACTTTACACTTGGGAAGGAGATATAATGTAAAGCAAATAATCATAATATAATAAGTTAAATACCACAATAGATGTGTCTATTATTATTACATTTTAACATTGGTTGTAGCTAGGAGAAGAGACTGCTATTGATTTTTATATATTGATCTTATCACCAGAAACTTTGGAGTAGTTTATAGATTCACTTGCATTTTATAATTGGGCAATCACCTTCTGCAAATATTGATGATGTTATTTCATAACAGATTTTGGTGCCTGTTTCAGTATCTGGAAGTAGGTGCTTCCATAACAAATACCAAAAAATATGGGAGTGGCTTTGGAACCAGGTAGTAAGCAAACCTGGAGTATTAGAGAGAGCCTAAATTGTCATGAACAGATTGTTAGTAGAAATACTGTACTGTAATGACAGTGAGAGTAAAAAGGAACTGAGGTCCATGTTACTGAAAGCCAGAGGATGGGGAATCCTTGTTATATAGTGGCAGAAAGCATAGTGACATTGTTGTCTGCAGTTATATGGGAACAGAACATGTACATGCCTAATGAACTTGATCCAGCAAAGGGGATTTTTAAATGATGAGTAATAAGGAAATACTCAGACAAGAATAACTAAGGCATAGTAACAGATTTAAAAACAAAAGTCTATCTCTGATGAAATATCAATTCATCAACGTTTTTATTATACTTAGTATTCAATAACTGTTGAATTGATGATTAAAGAAAATGACAAGTATAAAGCAAAGGCCTTGCCTTTATAGTCTGGTTTTTCCATAAAGCTAATATTTTGAATCTTCTCAGTATCAGTATTGTTTATGTTCTGCTATCAACTTCTATGTGTCTAAGATTTTTGAAAATATGTGTAACTGTGGTAAACTTAGTTTCATCATCAGCTTGTTTTCTTTAGAAAACCGTAAAGCAAAATTTGGAAACATTTTCACACTTTTGAAAGATTAAAAGGAGTTTTATATACTAGGTTCTCTACTTTTCTTCATTCCCAAGTCAATACAACTTGTCCAGTAGATGAAATTTGCCTTAAAAAATAGATGAATAGTTCTAAATATAAACCAGTTATGGAGATTTAAGGCCAATGGTTGGTATCACAGGACATTACTATATTGCTCATCACGCAAAGATTTTTTTTTTTATTCTAGAATTTGAAGACAGTTAAAGCGTGAAGATGATTTACATTAATAGCTTATCACTTATAGTTTGTTGACTTTTAAACCATTTCTCTTCAAATAGATTAGTCACTAAGGCATGTGCATAAGTGTGTGCATGAGTATGGGCCTGCCAATCATGTACTTACAATTTCAGTAGCAATGGAACTATGAAAACTAGAGCGTGTGAGCACTGCCAGAAACCCAGGGTAGGTCTGTTTTAGACCTTCCAAATACAGCTAAATAAATGAATATGAATTTATAACAGACCATCGTCAGTTGAATAACTAAGGGGCCCCTACATTTACTTAGAAAATCAAAGATAGATTTTTCCTAAAATATGTTTCATTTGTTAGTACTGGGCTGGGTTTTGAGATGTTTTATATTTAGATGCTTTCTGACAGTCTGGTACAAGGGTAAATTTGGGACATCTTAAAAGTATCAAAAGTGAAGGAATGGCATAAATATTTAGAATTTTTGTAGCTTCTTTTAAAATAAAGGATCTTGATCTGTTTACAGAGATATTGAACATCAAAGAGATTTAATGGAAGTTGCCAGTAATTAAAATACAAGTTATATGACATTTATGAGCCCATTATTTTTAAATTAATCTCTTATGTTAATTATATCATTTTAGTTCTAGAGGTAGGAGATAAATGATATGCTGTTAGACAATTAATTACAACTAGCTATGAGTGTAACTTTTGTATTAGTTACCTATTACTGTCCAACAATATTAACACAAACTTAGCTGTAAAATAACACACATTTGTTATCTCATTTCTGTGAGTCAGAAGTCCAACCATGCATATCTCATAAGGGTCCCTGGAAGCCAGTGGTCAGTCAGGCCTGCATTCTCATCTGAAGGCTTGGCAGGGGAAAGATCAAGCTTACATAGTTTCCTTCTGGCTATCAGTCAGAGACTGCTCACAACATGGTATCTTATTTCTTCAAAACCAGTGAAGGAAAATGTATGTATCTCAGCAAGAGAGATGTTACCACCGTATGTAACAGAAGGGGTGACATCCCATCACCTTTCCCATATTCTCTGGTTAGAAAGAAGGCACAGCTTCCACACATACTCAAAAAGAGAGATTATACAAAGGCATGAATACTAGGAAATAGCAATCATGGGACTCAGCTTAGAATCTGCTACTCTCAGGGCACTTAGGTGGCTCAGTCCGTTAAGTGTCCAACTTTGGCTTGGGGCATGATCTCATGGTTTGTGAGTTCAAGCCCTGCGTCTGGCTCTGTGCAAATAGCACAGAACCTGGAGCCTGTCTCAGATTCTGTATCTCCTTCTCTCTGCCCCTCCCCACTTCACTCTCTCTTTCTCTCTCAAAAATAAATATTTAAAAACTTAGAAACTGCCACTCTCTTCACAATTTTAATTTGCTATTATTTTGCGTAATAGCAAACACAAAGCCCTCTTGATATATCTCACAAGATATTATAATATTTTCTTGTCAATTGCCTCTAACCTTTTTGAAATTGCTGAGCTTCTTCTACACCATGTAATGAATTCTGAGCATTTTCTTTATTAATGACTGGCAAACTACAGCCTGTGGGCCAGTGACCTATCTATAAGTAAAGTTTTTAGAACACAACCATGCTTAGTTATTTGTACCTTGTCTGTGGCTGCTCCTGTGGTCACAACAGCAGAGTTAAGTAGTTTCAACAGAGACTGTATGGTTCACAAGCCTGAAATACTTATTTTCTGACTCTTTAAGAAAGGCTTTACAATATCTGTTTTTTGTATTCTGTTTAATTTTTTCTTAGTTTATTTTATGTTAGTACAACTTGTCAAAATACTGAAGTAAGACAAACAGGTATTCATGCAGTTCTTCAGTAAGACCGCCTGACCATTTGTCCTGAAGCATCTAAGCACCTACACTGTTTCTAGCACTGCTAGACAGTATAAATCTTGGTTTTTACCCTTTCTGAACTTAAACTGGATACTGGTTGCACATGGAATAAATGAGAATAGTGCATATATAATATACAGATGTTTTTGCAGACGTAAGAGATATGCAATCAAACTATGGGTAAAAATTGAGGAGAGATGGAGGGAGAAAAGTACTCATATGGAAGACAATATTAACAAATGTGCAAATGTAGATATCAACATAGTATGCTTATGTAGTAAAGAAGTGAAAGCTCTTCTAAAGCAGAAAGTTTTTTATTGAGGATTAGTTAGAGGGAAAGTTTGGTTTCCTGGGTCTCTTACCTCAACTACCTACTTGTAGAATTCAGATTGTGAAACCTCATAACCTTATACCAGTTTCTCCAACCACACTGTGCAGAGACAAGGCTGTTCACTTTTCATCCACCACAGGACTCCCTGGATTTTTGTTTGTTTAACTTTACGGCCAGCTAAATCTCTCATGCTTTACCTCCTTGTTATCTTTGGTTATTGTCCAAGAATTAAGCTGTTCCAATGATCTTTTCTGTTGCTTTTATCTTCGTAATACTCTTTTTTCTCTAGATTCAATTTCCTTCTATTCTTACCCCTTCTAAATCTTTCCCCTATAAATAACCTACTTCATATAAAACAAACTCTAATATCTTAAAATACTATCATCAAATATTTTATTGAATTATTTAATATTTATTGAGGATTTACTATGTGCTAGGTAGCATGCTAAGCCCTTAACATGTATTTTATCATTTAGTTTCACAGTAATCAAATGAGATGTCTATTTTACAGGAGGTTGGAATTTTAAGAGAAGCCAAGTAACATGTCCAAGAACACACAGTAGCTAAGATTTGGAAGCAGGTTTCTCTGATAGTAAATCATCATTTTACACTAAAATCTGATAATTATCTTAAAAGTTTTTTCCACAGTAATATTTATACCTTTGTCCTTTCTACCTTTTATATCATCTCACTGCTGCCATATATTGACTTCTTAGTTATTTCCATCATTTATTGGAGACCTTGAGCTTTTGGCATTGTCCAGTGAACATCACCTCTTTTTCATTCTCAGTAACCTCAGTGGTTTTTTAAAACCTCATACTCAAACAACAAACATTACTACTTTCATTCTCTGGGATAACTTGCATTATTTCACATGAAAGAAAATAGTCTCTTCAGATGAGAACTCCCCCAACTTCCCACTGTCAAGCTTCAGTACCCACGCAGGGGAGAATGTCTCCTCTTTGAGAATCATCCTTTCAACTGGACATTAGAACTTTTCTTCTTCCACCTTACCAAGGAATGGCAACATCAGTTTTTTTTCTTCAACTTCTCCCTCCTTGTAAGTTCTTTCCTTTGTGTACTTAAACATGCTCAAATCTCTTTCCAAGCCTCATTAAAAGAAAAGGGGGGAGGACGGATTCTTCCTCCTTAACCCCACTCCTCCAACTATCCCTTTTGTCTTTTTTTTTATAGCCAAGCCTTTGAGCAGTCTGTACCTCTTATACATTTTCATGATATTTAAGTCATTCCTCAGTTTACTTAAGGCAGTAGCACGTCACTGAAACCACCTTATCCAGAGATGTTAGTGACCTTCTCATGGATAAACCCGAGGAATACTTCCCAGCTCTCTTCCTTCTTGATCTCTGCAGCAGTTGATGTGTTGAGTCACTTTTTTTTTAATGTTTATTTATTTTTGAGAGAGAGATTGATAGAGTGTGCATCCTTGCAAGCAGAGAAGAGGCAAAGTTAAAGGCAGACAGAGAATCCCAAGCTGTGCTATCAGCACAGAGCCCAACGTGGCTCGAACCCATGAACCATGAGATCATGACCTGAGCCAAAATCAAGAATAGGATGCTCAACTGACTGAGCCACGCAGGCACCTCAAGTCACTTTTTTCTTGAAGTACTCCCTTCCTTTAAATCTTTTATTACATTATGCCCTAGTTGTCCTTCTACCTCTCTGTCTTTTTTTTTAGACTCTTTTGGCTTTACTTAAAATACGGATATCCTCTTCCCTCTTCTGATGCTACATACTCTTCCTGGGAGATCTCAGTTCCTGCATAACTAGAACGACCAGGGATGGAAAAAATTCATTTTATGAAATCTGTAGGCATTGCTGCATACATAGGATCAACAGAGAAATGCAGAGATCATATTCAACTCCCTTTCAACATTTTCTCTTGAATATCTCTCAAAAATCAATGTGTCTAGCATTGAACTTCCCTTGTCTCCAAATTCTACCCCATTCCTCTAAATCTGTCCCTCTTCCTATGATTCCTAGATTATTTAGGCTACGAGTGACGCATGCCAGAGACCTGAGTGATGTACTTGTCTCTCCACTGTACACATCCAGTAATCATTAAATCCCAAGGTTTTAAACCTTTTAAATATTTTAAAATTCTGCGTACTTCTTTCTGTTTTTGCTGCTATGACCCTAGTTTGGCCATAATCCACAACTCTCACTGAAATTATTATAACAGCTTCTTAGGTCACTTCCAGTTTTTCTTCCTTCAGTTCATTTTCATACTGTAGCTAGAACAAACTTTCTGATATAAAAAACTAAAGGTAATCATGATATATCCTTGCTTAAGACCTTTCTTTGCTATCAATTTTAACAGTAAGTCCAGCCTCCTTAGCCTAGACTAACTAACAGGCCTTTAATGATCTGTCACTGCTGATTCACTTCAGGCTTATCTTTTCTCATGCCCTCACCTCTTTCTTCAAGCATTATGTTTATCACCCTAGGCTTTTAATTCCATCCAATTACCATTCTCTCCAGGCCTTGGCTTCAATTCTTTCTTGCTGCCTCCTTTTTTTCCTTTCTTAAACTAACTCTTAATCATCTCTTAGGTGTCTCCTTAGATTCTCTTCCAGAAAGGCTTCTTTAACTGTTGCTTTCCTTACCCTCAGCCCACTTACTATTCTTCCTCTATACTTCTGTAGTATTCTTCATCTACTTTATCATGGCACATACTGCATTTTGTTGAAATTACTTAATCGTGTATCTTATTCAGTAGACTGTAAGCTCTGTGACCATGGCAACCATGTAAGGGCACCTGAATACATGCTTGAATGAATGAATGAATGAATGAATGCTGTGAAAGCCTGGCTAAAAAGTTACTTTATACTGGGAAGAAATAGGTAGTCATGGAGTATTTTGAGATATGAAGAACTACTATGAAGGATACACTGTAGGAATAAAGTGAAAACTTGAAGTGATGGAAATACTAATTAATCGAAACATGAGATGATGTCTGTTACTATACTTTTGAGACTTTAAACCATAAATTTATCACCATACTTTGATATAACAATGCTCCCTAATTTTTCTATTTCTGCATTTCATTATGTGTGTTAGATTCTAAATGTTTCACAATCTATCCTTAGATTGTACTGATATAAAATACCATTTCCCTACATTTTTCCTCTTTTAATAGGTCCCTCTCAAGAATGTTGATTCTTCTGTGCTTTCTAAATGTGTGAGAGATAAAGGAGAGACAGGAGATAGGATGATTCCCAGATGTTTGTCCTGAGAAGGTTTGGAGTTAGTACCATTAGGTGAAGTTAGAAAAGGAGGAGAAGGAGCAAATATTGATGTGAGGTATAAATTCAATTTAAATGTAATGAAGTTTGTGAGTATTAAATTTAGTCTAGAGAAAAATGTTTTGGATTTTCAGTATTATTTGAATGATATTTTATGCAACTGATACTTTTTAGTTGAAGTCATTCATAGATATATATTAGAATGCCCAGATTTATAGACCATGGAGGATTCATAAATGGAACTTCAGGGGGTCTCTTAATTCCCTGAAATTACATGTAAATTTCCATATGTTTATACTTTTAGAGTAATATATAACTTGCATCAGATTCTCAGAGTGTTCTGAGGCTCTAGGAAAGACTAGAATAACTAGAGTAAAAAGAAAAGCAAGTCAAAGCCTAAATCCAAAGTCTATCAGTTAAGGGATAGGTAAAGGAAAATAAGCCCATGAAAGAGATAGGAGCATAGCCTCTGGAATCTGACTACCTGATTCAACTCATGGCCCTGATCTTTACTAACTGTGTCACCTTAGGCAAGCTGCTTGCCTTCCCTGTGCCTTCCTTTCCTTACCTGTAAGATAGGGATTAACAACATTTATCTTACAAGTTATTATGAGAATTAAGTGAACTAATGCATGAGAAGTCCATTGCACGATGGTTAGCATATAGTTACTGGTCAAGATTAGTTATGTATTATTTTTAACAGGATGCTGAGTACCTCAGAAATGGTGACCATAGCCCACAGTGAGAAAAAGAAGGTGAAGATTTAAGTTCCCCCTTTCCTGTAGTTGGGATTAAATACTTCTTTGCAGGCCCAAAGATCCACCACAGCTACTTTCTAATAACTCTCTCACCATCACGACCAAACATCATAGGCAAAAATTGGAGAGAGCAAGAGTGCAATATTCAAGTTCAAAAGTGATCCCTTATTCAGGCAGGTAAGACAGCACAATTCCTAAGAGCATCAGTCATAGGCATTGAGGATGCTTACAAGAAGCAGAAACTAGCATCTTATTTCCCAACTGACTTCTTGCTAAACTTCTGAATCTGCAAGCCCTTCAGTGAGTAGAGCATAGTGAGAGAGTCCTTGGGGAAGCCTGCCTTAAACCTCCCAGGGTTTGTCAACATTCTCAACAACAGCACTGTTTTCTGTGTCTGGTGCAGAAATAGGATGGAAGCCTCCTGGGAGAAATTATATAAACACCCAAAAGAATAATGATAGCAATAGCTAATATTACCAGAGCAGAAGTTGAATATGAATTACTGGCCAGCCCCCCAAAACCTAGATTCTGCCTCATAAAGACTCAGTGACAGATGTGGCCAAAATGAAACTGAGCACCACCCTCAAAAACCACACTTACCACCTACATAGAAACCACCATAACTTCAAAGGCTATAGAGCAGTAGGCTTAAATACACCAGATCATAGTGAGACTGAGGACATTTCTCTCTAACCAGACAGCCAATTATATAAGCTGATCACTTCCACTTTTTTTACCCCTGGTCTCCCAACAAGAGAACTAGAACTTGGAAAGAAAACTTGGAGGAAGAGGCATTTTAGAATCTTCCTTTCCTTTAGAACCCCTCTTTCCTACTAAGACTTTCAAGCTACAAGTCTTAGTCTCCACTAAAGGAGGGAAATCTTTGCACTGAATATTAAAGTTTTAAACTTGACTGTTCCAAGTTTTAGTAACTGAAACTGGTGAGAAAAAGGTGGAATTAGTTCTAGATGTCAAGAGATGAGAAAGGAAGATTTGGCATAGCTTGGTTGAAAGTAGTGACTAGAGAAATTTAATAGAACCAATTCGTATTTATTTACCAAGGAATTGAGTCTAAAGAAACAGGGCAACTGGGAATACAAAGTGTCTTAAAAAGAGGGCATGAATGGAGAGGGAGAGTGTAGTTTCAGGAAGAAATTTGTCCATGATAATAGCTGCAATAGACAATAGAAGTAAGGTAAAGA
Source organism: Crocuta crocuta (assembly GCF_008692635.1). Taxonomy (NCBI): domain Eukaryota; kingdom Metazoa; phylum Chordata; class Mammalia; order Carnivora; family Hyaenidae; genus Crocuta; species Crocuta crocuta. Next base: position 3,014,983 of record NW_027531873.1, on the reverse strand, counting down.
TCTTAAAATGTCCCAGAAAATAGACAATTAGAAAGTCATTGGTGACTTAGGTACCATTTTCAGTGCAATGAAAGAGGCAGCTCCTTTGGACTTGGTGTTAAGGAAAATTGATATTCCTGTTGTTTCTATCCATTAGGCTTCATTCCACCTCTCGTGTGATTCCATTTACATATTACAATCCATCAAATATTTGAAGACTGCTCTCTTGCATCCTTTGGGTCTTTTTTTTTCTTCAAGCTAAATATCCTTTTTCTCATGCTTTCAAGTTCTTTCACCATCCTGGTCACTGCTTTCTGAATATGCTTTAGTTTGTGTAATTCCCCAAATGAAATCTATACTATTGTCAGTCTGCTCCACTTCTGTAGAATAGATTAGGACAACCATCTCTCTCAACCCAGGAATTAGACTGTTAATTTATGCCAAAATACATTTGTTATTTTGGCAGTTTTGTCACATCATTATCATTTTTTCTTTCCGAGTATTATTTTGATCAATAGATTAATTAAATGCTTAATGTGTAACCTCAAAATTTATCTCACAAAAATGGTGATTTTCAGCTTAAGAGTTTATTGGTTTTTGCTCAACTCTAAATAGGTGATCTTCGTCCTAGTAGTTTTGCCTGCCACATAGGAGTCTTTGAAACAACTGTGTGCATGTATATATGTGCATGTGTATGTACACTAGGGTGTGTTTTCAGCCAAACCACAGTAGATCTGGCTGATTTACAAGATAGATTTTTGTTTTTTCCTTAATTATACAAGTTTTACTGCTAAATGTATAGTATGTGCCTACTGCTAGCAATATGACAATAAAATACATTCTCTGCATGAGGATCTTTTAGCTTGGTGGAGAAATTTCAGTATGTATATTAAATACTGCAATAGGAGTTAACAAGATGCTCCAGGGCACTCTGGTCATCTCACCCAGCCTTGAGGAAAGTTTCTCCAAAGATGAGTTTACCTAATTTGGGTCTGGAGGATTTGAGGGAATTAGCTAGCCAAAAAGGTGAAGTAATTTATGCAAAGGTCCTGACTTAAGATACTACTTAAGCCACTGGAGATGCTAATTTAAGTTATGAGTGTAGATAAGATCAGTAGGGATTGTATATAGGTAAGAAAAAAGTTACAACTCTCACTCATGTAAAACATAGGTAGGAAAAGGAGAATTCTGCCATCTAGTTTATGTCACTCTTCATTAACGATAAATCACCCAATATTTATTATTGTCTGTGACTCTCCCTAGTTTATGCAGTACTTACCTAATATAGTTGTTTATTCCCTTACTAGTGTAATATGTAACCTGAACTTTATAAATAATTATTTTAGGTAGGCTTATTTCTTTCTTTTACTAAGAAGTCGTTAAACAACCATAATGCCCTTTAATAGGGAAATGGCAGTATGATACCACTTTTAATACAAATATTTTTATTTATACACATTAAACTCTACTTTGTGGCAGTGACCACACAAAGCATATAGACCAGATTAAAGGATTTCATTCTTTCTTTCAAAAGCAATGAGAAACTACTGAAAGGTTTTTAAGTAGGGGAGTGAAATGATTGGGTTTGTATTTAGGTCACTACTAAATTGAAGGATTAGAGTGAATGTAAAGAAATAAGACGTGATTGCAGTGGTATAGGCAAGAGTTGTTGGTTACATGATTAGAGGAGTGACACTGGCATGGAGAGAAATGATCAAATTTCAGAAATGTAACAGGATTTTAAGGATGGGGAGAGGAAGGCATTGGTAGGAGAGAGAGGAGGTATCAAAAATAAATCCTGATTTCCTAAAAACTGAAATGACCTCATTTGGAAGAAAAAAATAATAAGTTACTGAGTTACATCTTGGATATGTGTGATTTGAGGCACTTTTGTACTTCTGTATTTAATAGTAACAAAAGGGGCCCCTGGATGGCTCAGTCGGTTAAGTGTCCAACTCTTGAGTTCAGCTCAGGTCATGATCTCATGGTTAGTGAGTGCAAGACCTGTGTTGGACTCTGCACTAACAGTGAGGAGCCTGCTTGGGATTCTCTCTCTCCCTCTCTCTCTGCCCCTCCCCAACTTGTACTTGCACTCTTTCTCTCTATCTCTTTCTCTGAAACTAAATAAACAAACTTAAAAAAAGGTTTAATAATAACAAAAGTCTAAAAGCAGGAAAAGTCCATGGTAGAGGGATGATAAAATAAATTCTAGGACATACATTTTCTAGAATATTATGCCCCCTGAAACCTGATAGCTACAAGACTATGAAAAATGTGGAAATAGTAGGATATAAAATTCAGTAATAATTGTAACCATGTAGGAAAACATCCACAGAAAAAGTACATATAGGAAAGGAAATATAGCACATAATAGCAACAATTCTGTGAAGGTGATGGATGGTGGAAGAATTTTTAAAAATTTATTTTCCATGTTGTAAAATGTCAACCTTAGAAAGTAAAAATTTTAGTATCCAATTTGGTTTCTACATCAGTGATTTTTATTTTTTATTTTTTTAAACATTTGTTTATTTTTGAGAGACAGAGAGAGACAGATCATGAGCAGGGAAGGGACAGCAAGAGAGGGACACACAGAATCGGAAACAGGCTCCAGGCTCTGAGCTGTCAGTACAGAGCCTGACTGCAGGGCTTGAACCCACGAACTGTGAGATCATGACCTGAGCCACCCAGACGCCCCTACATCAGTGATTTTTAATGACCTTTGTTTATATGGTTACTTCTGTAAAGTGACTAATAGTAATTACTTAAGATAAAATCAATTCTGGGACACCTGGGTGGCTCAGTCGGTTAAGCATCCAACTTCGGCTCAGGTCATGATCTCACAGTTCATGAGTTTGAGCTCCATGTCGGGCTCTGTGCTGACAGCTCAGAGCCTGGAGCCTGCTTCAGATTCTGTGTCTCCCTCTCTCTCTGCTCCTCCACCACTCGTATTTTGTCTCTCTCTCTCAAAAATAAATAAAACATTTTTTAAAAAAGATAAAATCGATTATTGTTTTAAACATGACTTTCTGGGGTTTTTTCTAAAGTTAAATAGAGATAAATTGTTAGTTATATAAAATTAGGCTTTTTTTTGTTTTTTTGTTTTTGTTTTTCCCCCAGCATGGTGACTACATTAGTGAATAGGCAGTGCTAGTCATCTTACCTCCATCTCTCTCTGTTCTCTTTTCCACCTGTGGGCTGTAAGCAGTGCAGAGGCACTAAAAGTGTTTTCCTTTACACACAAAACTTTCATGGAATGCTCCTAACTCCATGTGAAGCCCATTTTGTGTCTTTTAGATTTGTGGATATTAACTTTAACTTGTTATGATAGCATTAAAGAACTATGTTCTTTAATGTATATACAATTGAACTTCATTTAAATCTACTATTCTTTTGATCATGGATTTGCTCTAATACATGGCACTGAGAAGGTTTATCAACAGATTACCACCTGTTGTTTTAATTGCACCTTAAAAAAGTGTTTCAATAAACCAACTTTACTGAAGTTTTTACACACAGTGAAATGGATCTATTTTAAGTGTGTATTTTAGTTAGATTTTACAAATGTGTATATACATGGAATCACCACAGCAATCAAGATATAAAACATTTCCATCATCTTCCAAAATTTCCTCATGCCCAAAAAGTTTTCAGGCCCCAAGCATCTAACTCCTTTCTATCACTAGAAATTAGTTTCACTTTCTGTAGAATGTCACATAAAGGCAACTGTGCCATGCATAATTTTTGTGTCTGGCTCTTTTCACTTAGCTTAACATTTTTGAGATTATGTTGCATGTACATTAGTTTATTTCATTGTTTAGAAGTATTTCATTTGTGAATGTACCATTCGTCTTTTCCATTCACAAACTGATGGACACTTGTGTTGTCTATAATTTTTGGATGTTACCAAAATTGCCATAAACATTCTGTGTAAGATTATGTATGGACATGTTTTTCATGTCTCATGGATAAAAATGAAGGAGTGGAATTGCTGGTTCCTATAAGTGTAAGTTTAACTTTATCAGAAATTGCCAAACTATTTTCCAAAGTAGCTGTACCATTTTGCGTTGCCACTAGCAATGTAGGAGCATTTTATTTATTTTACATTCTTGTCAATACTTAGCATTATATTTTTATTTTACCTTTTCTATTAGGATTGTAATGGTTTGTCACAGTGTTTTTTTGTATTTATTCAGGGTTTAATACTGTTAAACTTTTTATACATTATTAGATATTCATAGATCTTCTATTGTGAAGGATGTATTAAAATCTTTTGCTCATTTTTATATTAGGTGGTTTGTCCTCTTAAGGAATTAGAAGACTGTTTAGTGTATATACTAGATACCAGTTCTGTATCAGATACATGTATTGCAAATATTTTCTTTTTGTAGCTTGCTATCCATTTTTTTTTCTATAATGGTTCATGCTTCCATACCTTGAGAAACCTACTCCAAGGTTACAAAGTTATTCCTTATGTTTTCTTCTAACAGTTTTATGGTTTCAGCTTTTATGATCCATTTCAAGATAAATATTTGATATTAGTATGAAGAAAGATAGAAATTTTGTTAGGTTTTTAAAATTTTTTTGTGTTTTTTATTTATTTCTGAGGGAGAGAGAAAGAGAGAGAGTATGAACAGGGGAGGGTCAGAGAGAGAGGGAAATATAGAATCTGAAACAGGCTCCAGGCTTTGAGCTAGCTGTCAGCACAGAGCCCGATACGGGGCTCAAACCCACGAACCGTGAGATCGTGACCAAAGCCTAAGTCAACGCTTAACCAACTGAGCCCCCCAGGTGCCCCATGGTTTTTAAAAAATTGATAGTACGGGGTAAGATGGAGATTTTTATTGTTTTTCGTATCTGGGTACCCATTATTCCAGGACAATTTGTTGAAAAAAAACAATTATTTTTCCACCTTTGTAAAAAAATCAGTCGTGGATTTATTTCTGGACTCTATTCTTTTATATTGATTTCTATTCCTATCCTTTAGCTAATTCCATATACATTGATTATAGCTTTATCCTAAGTCTTGAAATCAGACAGTAAGTCCTCCAACTGTGCTTTTTCAAATGTATTGGACTATTCTAAGACCTTTGGATTTCTATCTAAATTTCAGAATTAGCTTATCAGTTTCTCCAAAAGTCTTATGGGGTTTACATAGGAATTCTATTAAACCTATAGATCAATTAGAAATATTTTAGTCTTGTATTCCCTGAGTATGAAATACTTCTGCATTTGTTTAGTTTTTCTTTACTTACTCTCAGAATATTTTGCACTTTTCATTGTGGGGCTAATTCATGCACATATATTGTCAAATTTCTCCAAAATATTTCATGGTTTTTTTTAATTGATCGTAAATAGAATTTTTAAAATTTCAGTTTCTAAAGTAAGAGTTTAATATTTTGAAGTATTGCAACTTGTTTTTTGGAATAGCATGTGGTTTATCTTGGTATACATTCTAGATGCACTAAGGAATATATATTCTGGAAGTAGCGCTATCAACAATAGCCAAATTATGGGAAGAGCCCAAATGTCTGTCAACTGATGAATGGATTAAGAAGATGTGGTATATATAAAGAATGGAATACTACTCAGTGACAAAAATGAATGAAATCTTGCCATTTGCAACAATGTGGATGGAACTGGAGGATATTATGCTAAGCGAAATAAGTCAGAGAAAGACAGATATATGATTTCACTCATGTGGAATTTGAGAAACTCAACGGATGAATATAGGGAAGGGAAAGGAAAATACAATAAAAACAGAGAGGGAAGCAAACCATAAGAGAGTCCACATACATAGAACAACCTGAGGGTTGATGGGAGTGGTGTAATTGGTGATGGGCATTAAGAAGGGCACTTGTTGGGATGAGCACTGGGTGTTATATGTAATGATGAATCACTCAATTCTACTCCTAAAGCCAAGACTACACTGTATGTTAACTAACTTGAGAATAAAAAAAAAAGAAACAAGAATGTATTTTCTGGAACTGTATATTATATGATTCAAACTGGTTGATAAGGTTCAGATTTTCTATTTTCTAAATGATTTTTCTCATTAGTTATTCTACCAGTTACCAAAAAATATGTGATAATATCTCCAAATTGAACTTATGTCTGTCTTTGCTTAGTTCTGTAAGTTTTGCTTTAAACAGTTGTATTTTTTTAAGAAATTCAAAAAAACTAATTTATCCACATACACACACATATCTATGCATATAAGTGCATATATACATGATCACAGGGTGTTATAATTTCTTACATATCTGTCATTATTTATATTCTTTATTCCTTCCCATAAATGCAGTTTACCATGTTCTATATTTTCCTTCAGCTTTTAGGTCCTGTAGTAAAGTCTGCTGTCCTATCTGAAAATAGTATTTCACTCAATTGTTGAATATGTTTTACACATTTATAATTTTTTATTAATTTGTTTCTCTTTCAACTCTTGTAATATATAATTATCATATTCTCTAAGTCTTTGTTGTTTCAGATGAAAAATCACCTGATTTTTATCATTGTGCCTCTTAATGATATGTCATTTTTCCCTGCTGCTTCCAAGATTTAACTATGATGTACTTAGATTTGGGAGTTTTTTTGCATTTATCCTAGTAGAAGCTTCTTATACTTCTTAGATCTGTAACTGAATATTTGATCAAATAGGACATTTAAATACTGTTTTTGTTTCTTATTTTCTTCCAATGACTAGGACTCCCATTAAGCATGTTTTGGACTGCTTTGTATTGTTCCACATCTCTGAGGTTCTGTTCAATTTTCTTAATTTTTTCCCCTGCCCAGATTTCATCATTTTTGTTGATCTCCCTTCAGATGTACTGATTGTTTTTTTCTTTCATCTCCAGTACTCATGAGATCACAAATAAGTTTTTCCTATAAGGAATGATAGTATTTAGCTCTAAATTTTCTGTCATTCTTTAGTATAGTTTCTCATCCCCTGGTGGTATTCCCTTTCTGTTCACTTATAGATATATTTTCCTTTAATACTTTAAATGTATTTTACTTTGAGTCAGTTTCTGTAGGTTGTGTTTACCTTAGTATGGATCACTCAGTAATTTTTGTTTGAAATCTTCACACTGTAAAAAAAAATGCATTTTAATGATTCTGAATTCTGTTTTCCTGAGGATTTCAGGTTTTTGTTTTAATAGACATTTAACTTGCCTGATCTTAAATTAACTCTCATTTCATTTTTTTAAAAATGTTTTATTTATTTCTAAGAGAGAGAGAGAGAGACAGCATGAGCAGGGGAGGGTCAGAGAGAGAGGAAGACACAGAATCTGAAGCAGGCTCCAGGCTCTAAACGGTCAACACAGACCCCAATGCGGGGCTCGAACCCACGAACTGTGAGATCGTGACCTGAGCTGAAGTCAGACGCTTAACCGACTGAGCCACCCAGTCGTCCCTTAACTCTCATTTCAATGTATTGTGCAACAGATAGCATCTCTGCTCAATTCTCCAGATTTTAAGTTTTGCTTTTTTAACCTGGTCACACAGCATTGTCTCTTACAATCAGAACTTAGAAGAGAACCAAATATTTGTACAGAATTTGGGGGCTCACACTTTCTGTGGTTCTCAGCCCCGAGTTTTGTCCTCTGCTACCTCAAGACACTAAAACTTCAACTTTCTTTAGTACAAGATTCTGCTCTCAGGTAGGGAAATAAATGCCTTCAGAGGAGCATTAAATTTGTAAATCTCACATGATTTAGTTGTCTTTCAAGTTTATCCTGTTCTCTCTTTCCTACTTAACTGTTTCTTTCTCCTACTCATGTATAGATCATGGATCGCTTAGTGGTCAACCAGGGATTTGGGCACATTTGATAAACTTTGTGGAGCTCTCTTACTTCAAGAATTTTTCCCTAAAACTTTCAGCTGTTTTCTGAACTCGACCTTCTGCTGTCTCAAGCTGAAAAGAATATGATTTCAACCTGCCAGAGCTAAGGGAGGTTAAGAACACTTTTAAGCAAAAAAGCCAGATATTAGAAATTCTTACATGTCATGATCACAGTCTTTAAAAAGGAAACTGCTGTGGTTTCTGTCTGTTTTTCATTGCTTTCCAATGCCTTCAAATATTTATTTTTTGATGATATTTCATTCAGATTTTATAATTATAGCTACAAGAGGCTTTGCACAGTGTTAACATTAGCACAAATTCAAACTTTCTTAGGAATATTTTTAAGATATGGTTTTTACAGATATTAACAATGCCTGACAGATTATAGGAATTCAATTAATATTTGTTAAATAAATTAATAATGGCTTCTCTTTTTTTAGATAATGCAATAAATTTACCTTTGTCTCTTGTTTTGTGTTGTCTTCAAAGTGTTAAAGGAAAGAAGGCTGATATAAAAATGTAGGCATGTAGCTTATCAGTAATATTAAGAAATGAAGATATACTCAAGGTGTTTATATTATCTCACAAAATCTCAAAGATATTAACACATTTTTGTCAAAGAAACCTGACACATCATTTTTCATAAAAATTCAGAAAGAAGGGAGGATGAAGGAATAATAAAAGGTAAAAGGACTGTTTACTAGGAAATCATTTAGTATAAATTCTCAAATTAAAATCTTCTATTTTAAATTGCTATTGGATATAAAGCCTAAAACACAAATTTAGAAGTAATACTATTTTTACAAATTTTATAAATATTACTTTTCAGGCTACATACACTAAGTGCTTAATTGTTGTGACATGTAACAAATGAAGTGTGGGTTTACAAACTGATTGGTAGGTAAGAATAGCCATTTTAATGTTTCTTTACTTTTGAGCGAGAGAGCACAAGCAAGGGAGGGCCAGAGAGAGAAAAAGAGACACCGAATCTGAAGCAGCCTCCGGGCTCTGAGCTGTCAGTGCAGAGCCAACATGGGGCTCGAACTCACAAACTGAGATCATGACCTGAGCCAGAGTTGGCTGCTTAACTGACTGAGCCACCCAGGCACCCGAAGAATAGCCGTTTTAGAGGTACAATGCCCCAAAAAAAAATCTTAGTAAGGAAAAAAATATCTGTGATTTCCTTGCTATACTCATACATAACCCTCTAAATTTTGTGGATATCAGAGGTGGTGCAGTAGATTGAGAAAAATTTTGGAACCAGACTATAATAAAAGGACTCACTTCCCATTGACTACCTAAATAAAGAAGTCTCTTAGCCTGTCTAACTGTACTTCAGGAAGAAGGTTATTATCCCATCTCATACACTTGTTTTAAGGCGAAAAGTTACAAAAACGTCTGAGTGTGCTTGGTATCTGATAGGATTCTGACTATAATTTTTTTTCTTTTTTACAGAAGAGGATAAATATAATATTTATTCTTCTTTGCTCTTCAAGTATTTCCTGGCAGAAGGAATCGTCAATGGGCATACTTTGTTGGTTGCATCAGCAAAAGAAGATCCTGCTGATATTTTACAGGTATAGGAAATACTAATTCAATATTTCATTTTGAACATTTCATGCGAAAATATTGCTTATATGTATGTAAACAAAATATGTTTGTATACATAAAAACTATTTAAATGCATTAATGGGAACATACATATACTTTATTCTCTTAAAATTTATTTGAACATGTTTCATTTTTAAATTAGTGTTCTCAGACAATTTTTTAACTTGATATTGGCAGTGCGGAAAATATTAGTAAGCTACTAAAAACTGAAATACATAAAATTATTACTATATTATAGTCATGAAGATAAGAGAACTCTGTAAAAAGTTAAGTAAAGAAAAACAACAGCAGAATATTATCTGATATTAAATACCAGTGTCCTAAGGAGGTAAATCAAAAGAAACATACAAAAATTAGAAGTACTCATTTATTAATATTATTTTGCTTTGAAAATACAAGAAATTAATCTTTTCTAAGAAACAAGCAACAAAATAAAATATGTGGTCAGTGTACTGTATCTTTTTAAAGCCAAAGCACACTTTAAAACTAAAAGAGGACAATTCTGACTTTTAGAATTCTTAATTTTTTTGTTCAGAACAGGAACCCAACTTAAGCCATTATTTGAATAGAAGTCATTATTTGAAATAGAATCTAAAGTTTTTTCTTCCCATAGGATGGTTTCATTTCAATGAACTGAAATGAAATGAAAATTTATACCCACTATAAAAAGTTATATAATGCTTAAGTAAAACTAACATGATTCTTTCATATGGGTCAGACTTTGCTTAATAAATAATACTGTCAGAAAATCCAAAGGGGAAGCCTTTGTATAATTTCTGAAATGATTTTTTTCTGGTTTCAAAGACTGTTTTCCTTCATTCTTACTTTTGGTGTTTGACGTTTATAATATTTTCTCAATGTTTTTGTTTCTCCTTTTGTTCCTCTTCCCTGGTCTTAATCATCTTGATCAGCTTCTGGACAGTACTATGCTTGCTAGGAACAGTGGAGTAAAGGCCAACCAAGATTATTGTCCCAAAGAAGTTAGACAAGCGCTTCATGGCACATTCCCCAAAAATATTGAGACTAAGATTTTACTTCAAACATCCTTATAGCCATATAGGCAGTTTTTGCCATGCCAAGAAGCAGGAAAATCCTTAACCCTTGAACAACGTGGTGTTAGAGACACTGATCCCCTGCATGGTTAAAAATCCACATGTAACTTTTCACTACCCCCAAACTTATCTACTAGTAGCCTACTGACCAAAAGGCCTAACCAATAATATAAACAGTTAAATCATACATATTTTTTGTATTATATGTATCGTATACTGTATTCTTACAATGGAGAAAAGACAATGTTATTAAGCAAAACCTTAAGAAAGAGAAAATACATTTATAATACTATATTTACTGGAAAAAATGCACATAGAAGCAGACTGTGCTGTTCAAACCTGTTTTTAAGAATGAACTGTATATCCTTTTCAAAGTAAAGCATTTTATTTTTTCTCTTGCTTCCTATAACCTTGGCAACTAATATTAAAACCTAGTAGATATACTAACATATTTTGCTTATAGAGAACTATGCTTTTTATTTGAAAATTAATCCTTAACACCTTTCCTAGGTACCTTGAATTTGTACGAGTTAATATTAAAAATCTCAGGGTACTTTACATGTCCTTCTTTGGATTATGTGAAGGATTTAAAAATTATAAAATAAGTATTAGCTTTCATCAGGATTTCTTAAAATATCTAATCATTTATGTAAGTAGTTAGATTCTACAAACATTTATCCACAAGATATTTATTCACAGAGGAATTTTATGATATAGAAAAATATAAAATCAGAGTTAAAAGACATAGATTTGAAAAAGTTGCACTTTTGACCAAGGTATGTTAATAAAGATCAGATTTCTCTTTATTCCTGAAACAAATAAAAACATGTGAAAATGTGTTAAACAACAATTTCCAAGACATTGAGCATCACATAATAAAGGACGGTGATTCCAGAGACATCAAAAGATACAAAGGAAGCCCTATAACTTCCCTGGCATTACTGTATGCAAAGTTTCGAGGCGCACCCGCGTGAATGTACACACACACACACACACACACACACACACACACACACACCACCTCTTCTTTATCCATTCATCAGTTGATGGATACTTGGACTGTTTTCATAGTTGGACTATGTGATAATGCTGCTATAAACATCAGGGTGCATGTATCTCTTTGAATTAGTATTTTTATGTTCTTTGGGTAAACACCTAGTGGTGCAATGGGTTAATTCTATTTTTAACTTTCTCTTTACGTTTTTTTTTAAATTTTATTTTTAGAGAGTGAGAGAGTGTGCGGGGGAGAGAGAGAGAAAGGGAGAAAAGAGAATTCTGAACAGACTCCACCCTATCAGCATGGAGCACAGTGCAGGGCTTGAACCTATGAACTGTGAGATCATGACCTGAGCCAAAACCAAGACAAAGATGCTCAACCAACTGAGCCACACAGGTGCCCTTATTTTTAACTTAATAAGGAACCTCCATACTGTTCTCCAGAGTGGCTGTACCAGTTTGCATTCCCACCAACAGTGCAAAACTGTTCCCTTTTCTCCACATCCTTCCTAGCACCTATTGTTTACTGTGTTGTTGATTTTAGCCATTCTGACAGATAAAAGGTGATATCTCATTGTAGTTTTGATTTTGATTTCCCTGTTCATCAGTGTTAAGTATCTTTTCATGTGTCTATTGGCCATCTGTAGGTCTTTCTTGGAAAAATGTCTATTCAGTTTTCTACCATTCTTAAATGGGATTGTTCTTTTTGGAGGGGTTGAGTTTTACAAATTCTTTATAGATTTTAGATACTAACCCTTTATCCGATATGTCATTTGCAAATATCTTTTCCCATTCCACCAGCTGCCTTTTTAGTTTTGTTGATTGTTTCCTTTGCTGTGCAGAAGGTTTTTTTGTTTTTTTTTGTTTGTTTGTTTGTTTGTTTTGAGAAGTCCCAATAGTTTATTTTTACTTTTGTTTCCCTTGCCTCAGGAGACCTATCTAATAAGAAATTGTACAGCCAATGTCAAAGAGGTTACTGTTTGTGTTCTCTTCTAGGACTTTTATTCTTTCAGGTCTCACCTTTAGGTCTTTCATACATATTGAATTCATTTTTGTGTTTGCTGTCAGAAAGTGGTCTAGTTTCATTCTTTTGCATGTTATTATCTAGTTTTCCCAACACCATTTGTTGGAGACTGTCTTTTTTCCATTGGATATTCTTTCCTGCTTTGTTGAAGATCAATTTACCATGTAATTGTGGGTCTATTTCTGGGTTTTCTGGTCTGTTCTATTGAGCTATGTGTCTGTTTCTCTGCCAGAACTATACTGTTTTGATCTCTAGAGCTTTGTAATATAATTTGAATTCTGGAATGATGATGTCTCCAGCTTTGCTTTGCTTTTCAGGTTGCTTTAGCTACTTGGGGTCTTTTGTGGTTCCATACAAATTTTAGGATCATTTGTTCTGGCTCTGTGAAAAATACTGTTGGTGTTTTGACAAGGATTGTATTAAATGTTGTAGATTGCTTTGAATAGTATAGACATTTCAACAGTATTTATTCTCCAGTCTATGAGTATGGAATGTCTTTCCATTTCTTTGTGTCATCTTCAATTTCCTTCATCAGTATTTTATAGTTTTCAGATAACAGGTCTTTTACCTCTTTGGTTAGGTTTATTCCTAGGTATCTTATTGGTTTTGGTGCAATTGTAAATGACGTTGATTTAATTTCTCTTTCTGCTGCTTCATTATTGCTGTATCAAAATGCAAGAAATTTCTGTATGTTGATTTGGTTTCGTACTGAATTTGTGTGTCAGCTCTAGCAGTTTTTGGTGGGGTCTTTTGGGTTTTCTGTATAGAGTATCATGTCATATGCAAATAGTGACAACTTGGTTTCTTCCTTGCCAGTTTGAATGCCTTTTCTTTCTTTTTTTTCCCCTTTCTTTCTTTCTTTCTTTCTTTCTTTCTTTCTTTCTTTCTTTCTTTCTTTCTTTCTTTCTTTCTTTTTCTGATGCTTTATTTTTGAGAGAAAGAGAGAGAGGGAGAAGGGATGGACAAAGAGAGAAGGAGACACAGAATCTGAAGCAGGCTCCAGTCTCTGAGCTGTCAGTACAAAGCCCAATGCAGGGCTCAAACATGATCATGAACTGTGAGATCATGACCTGAGCCAAAGTCAGACACTTAACTGATGGAGCCTCCCAGGTGCCCCTGGATGCCTTCTATTTCTTTTTGTTGTCTGATTGCTGTGGCTAGAACTTCCAGTACCATGGTAAAAGTAGACATCCCTGTATTGTTCCTGACTGGGAGTTTTCCCCATTGAGGATGATATTATCTATGGGTTTTTCATATATGGCCTCTATTATCTTGTGGTATGTTCCCTCTAAACCTACTCTGCTGAGGGTTTTTATCATGAATGGAATTTGTACTTTGTCAACTGCTTTTTCTGCATCTATTGAAAGAATCATATGATTCTTCTGTTTGTTTGTTTGTTTTAAAGGTTATTTATTTTGAGAGACAAAGAGAGGGCAAATGCGAGCAGGGGAGAGGCAGAGAGAGAGGGAGAGAGAATCCCAAGCAGGATCCACACCATTAGTGTGGAGCCCAATGTAGGGCTCGAACTCACATACTGTGAGATCATGACCTGAGCTGAAATTAAGACTCAGACATTTAACTGACTGAGCCACCCAGGCACACCCTGATCATATGCTTCTTATCCTTACTTTCATTAATGTGCTCTATCATGTTGATTGGTTTGCAAATATTAAAAAACATTACAACACAGGAATAAATCCCACTTGATTGTGGTGAGTGATTTTTTTTAATGTATTGTTGGATTCAATTTGTGAGTATTTTATTGGAATTTTTGCTTTCATGTTTATCAGGTATATTGACTTGTAGATCTCTTTTCTGGTAGAGTCTTTATATGGTTTTGGTATCAGGTTACCGCTGGCCTCATGGAATGAATTCATAAGGTTTCCTCCCTGTTCTCTTTTTGGGAAAAAAAATTTTTTGTAATGCTTTTGTATTTTGAGAAAGAAAGAGGGAGAGAAAGAGAGAGAGAGAGCAGGGGAGGGGCAGAGAGAGAGAAAAAGAATCCTAAGTAAGCTCTCTGCTGTCAGCCTAGCTCCCAACAAGGGGCTCAACCCCACCAGTCTCAAGATCATGAACTGAGCTGAAATCAGGATTCTCAACCTCCTAAACCACCCAGGCAGCCTTCTTTTTTTTTTTTTTTTTACAAATAGTTTATTGTCAAGTTGGTGGGCAGCCTTCTTTTTGGAATAGTTTGAGAAGAATATGTATTACCTCTTTAAATGTTTGGTAGAATTCACCTGTGAAGGCATCTGGCCCTGGACTTTTGTTTGTTGGAAGTTTTTGGTTACTTATTCAATCAATGTCTTTGCTAGTTATCAGCCTGTTCAAGTTTTCTATTTCTTCCTGTGTCAGCTGATAGTTTATTGTGTCTAGGAATTTATCCGTTTCTTCCAGATTGTCCAATTTGTTAGTTTATACTTTTTCATAATATTTCCTTATAATAGATTGTATTTTTGTGGTATTGGTTGTTATTTCTTCTCCCTCATTTGTGATTTTATTTACTTGGGTTTGTTCTCCTTTGTTTTTGATAAGTCTGGCTAGAAGGTTTTCTAATTTTATTACTTTTTAAATGAACCGGCTCCTGGTTGCATTAATCTATCTTTTCTCTCTTTTTTTTTTTTAATTTCTGTATTATTTATTTCTGCTTTAATCTTTATCATTTCCTTCCTTCTGCTGGCTTTAGGCTTCATTTGCTGTTCTTTTCCTAGCTCATTTATGTGTAAGGTTAGGTTGTTTATTTGAGATTTTTCTTGCTTCTTAAGGTAGACCTGTACTATAATGTACTTCCCTCTTAGGACTGTTTTGCTGCATCCCTAAGGTTTTGGAATGTTGTGTCTTCATTTTATTTTGTTTCCACATATTTTTAAATTTCTCCTTTGATTTCCTAGTTGACTCATTCATTGTTTAGTAGCATGTTGTTTAACTTACTTGTATTTGTGTTCTAATTTTTTTGGGGGGGGGGTTGAAGTCTAGTTTGATAGCACTGTTGTATGATTTGCATCCTTTTGTATTTGTTGAGACCTGATTTGTGGCCTTATATGTGATCTATTCTGGAAAATGGTCCATGTGCACTTGAAAAGAATGTGTATTGTGTTGTTTTAGGATGAAATGTTCTGAATGTATCTGTTAAGTCCATCTGATCCAGTGTGTCATTCAAAGCAGCATAGGTGTTTTTAACTGAAGAATGTTTTCTAATGTCATCTGATATATTTTACCTTATCTTGCTTACTTAGAATGTATTATTAGAGATATTATAATTGCTGTCACAAAAACCTAATGTTCTTAAGCATTATATTTACTTTATATAGCAGATGTAATATATTTTAAAGTTAATTTCAGTCTTCTATTTATAACAAATAATCCAGAATAATTTGTTTTTATTGAGGCTTCCTTTATGTAACAATTGAATAATTATCAATATATTCAGGGTACCTGGATGGCTCAGTCGGTTAAGCATCCATCTTTGGCTCAGGTTATGATATGATGGTTCATGGGTTCAAGCCCCACATTAGGCTCTGTGTGAAAAGCTTGGAGCCTGGAGCCTGCTTTGGATTCTTTGTCTCCCTCTCTGTCTCTGTACCTGCCCCATTTGTACTCACTCTCTCTCTCAATAATAAATAAATAAACATTTAAAATAATAATAATGTTTTCAGTGAAGTTAAATATTAAATCAGCCATAAATTTGAGTTTGTTATTCTCAGGAAAATTTTATTCTATTTGATTTTAATGCCATTATTTACTTTTATGTAAACCACTTATATATGTGAATAATAAAAATAGTTAGTGTTTGTATTTGCTTAATAACATGCACACTTAACATTTTCATACATTAAAAAAACGATATAATGATTCATTTTGAGCAAAAAATTTACCTATGTACTTGCATTTTATAGAGCTCTGTTTTGAAAATGTATCTAGATTTTGAGTTATTAGAACCTTCATTCATCAGTGAAAACTTTAAATTCATGATTTTTAAATTTCATATTTCATATATCTTTTACATTCCTTCATTTTAAATATGTAATAATAAAATAGTTTGATTTAAAAGAATAACATGCCATTCTCGTTTTTCTATTAATAAAGCACAAAATATATTGTTTTTAACCTGTATACCCTTAATGTGGTCTAGTTAGTTTTCACAAATTTAGAATAGACTGGATTAGAAATTTATGGCTATAAAAATAGTAATTATTTGTATTTTTCATAACACCAATGTGGAGACAAAGTTTTTAGTGTATTACTGAGAAGAATAAATAAAATATTTAAAATGAGAAGTTGAGGAGTAATGTAGATAAGTAGGTTTTTCTGTATAATATTCAGCCAGGATTTCAGTGTTCCCAACTCTATTAGAGCTATATTAGAGTCATTTGTATTAAACAGCCCAAAAATGAATGACCAAAACCAAGACATTAATAGTGTTTAGAGATATACCATGGGTCAGGGTGGCAGGGAGGTGGAGTGGGGAAAGCTATAATTGCTTAGTTTTAATTTTATGATGTATGCTTAGGAATTTCTGGAACCTATAACCAAGACAAATATTGCTGGTACAAGAAAAGGGAAAAGAAAATCTTAGAGACCATAATTATCTTAAAACTGTGTATAACTAAAGACAAGTAAAGGATAAAAAGCCCCATCAGCTGCCTAAGATATATTATATAACCACCCAGCAATTTATCCATCATCCTTTGAAAACATATTCATGCCTATTGTAGTCAAAGCTCCTTCAGGAAGTCAGCATTAAGATGTAACGTTGAAAAATTACACCCCTTAGAAAATCCTATAGAACAATATACATGATGTTGTTAAAGCTTTTAAAAACACATTGGTAAGTATTTTTCAGCTAACTTTTTAATCTAAGAGAATGTTCTTGATCATCTCAAATAAAGTGATAAGTATTCTCTGAAATTTTCTATGGAATGTTTTATAAAATGGCAAAAATTATATTTTTATGTTAAAATATTTGTGTTTATCAGTAGATAGGCCGATATTTTTATAAATAAAAAATGCATACAAACACGTACACACATAATTCCTTTAGAACTTGAAAATGCTATATTTTTCTGTATTATCCTTTTCATAATTTTAAACAATATATGTTAATATTTATAACAATTTTCAGAAGTAAAATTAAATGCTATTTCTTAACATATACTAAGGTGAGTTTTAAAATTTAATTCAAATATTTTTAGTGATGAAATTCCATATTGATAATATTCATGCAGGAAGAGATATCTAATATCTAGAGCCAAGGCTTAACTCCTGACTTATGGCATTAACTTTTTGAATTACTTGTTTTATATATTATGTATTATCCAAAATCAACTATAGTTAGAATAAAGTGGGAGGCTAGGATGGTTTTAGGAGTTTAAGAGTTTTACTTTTTAATATGTACGCAAGCTAAGAAAGGGTTACAAGCAGGAATATCAAGAACTATCTTGATGTTTACTAAAGGTTTACTGTATATATATATTTAACATCAAACATACTAATAAATGAATAGTTCAAATTTAAAAAAAATTATTGTCTCTATTATAATCATATATTTAATATAGACAAAGTCTTTAATAATTGAAAATGAATTACCTTATAGTAACCCATGAGTCATGGACTAAGTAACTATTTAAAATAAACCATATGAGGTGTGCCTGGGTGGCTCAGTAGGTTAAGCTTCGGACTTTTCTGAACAGGTCATAATCTCACAGTTCATGGGTTCGAGCCCCCGCATTGGCGTCTGTGCTGACAGCTAACTCAGAGCCTGGAGCCTGCTTCAGATTCTGTGTCTCCCTCTCTCTCTGACCCTCCCCTTCTCACGCTTCTCTCTCTCTCTCTCTTTCTCTGTCAGAAATAAATGTTTTAGGGGCGCCTGGGTGGCTTAGTTGGTTAAGCGTCTGACTTTCGCTTAGGTCATGATCTCGCGGTTCGTGGGTTCGAGCCCCGCGTCGGGCTCTGTGCTGACTGCCAGCTCAGAGCCTGGAGCCTGTTTCAGTCTGTGACTCCCTCTCTTTCTGACCCTCCCCTGCTCACGTTGTCTCTCTCTCCTAGAAATAAATAAAACATTCAAAAAAAAATTTTTTAAAAAAAAGAAATAAATGTTTTAAAAAATTTAAATAAATCATATCAGGGGCGCCTAGGTGGCTCGCTTGGTTAAGCATCTGACTCTTGATTTCAGCTCAGGTCAAGATCTCATGGTTCCCAGGTTTGAGCGCTGTGTCAGGCTCTGCACTGACAGAACGGAGTCTGCTTGGGATTCTCTGTCTCCCTTTCTGTCTGCACCTTCCCTGCTCAAGCACTTGCACATGTGCTGTCTCTCAAACTAAACTTTAAAAAGTAAAATAGGGGCACCTGGGTGGCTCAGTAGGTTAAGCGTCTGACTTCGTCTCAGGTCATGATCTCGTGGTTTGTGGAGCCCATGTTGGGCTCTGTGCTGACAGCTAGCTCAGAGTCTGGAGCCTGCTTCAGATTCTGTGTCTCCTTCTCTCTTTGACCCTCCCCTGTTCATGCTGTGTGTCTCTCTCTCAGAAATAAATTTTTTTAAAAAAAATTTTTTTAAAGAAAAAAGTAAAATAAATTGGGGTGCCTGGGTGGCCCAACTGGTTAAGTGTCTGACTTCCGCTCAGGTCATGATCATGTGGTTCATGAGTTTCACCCCTAGGTAGGACTCTGTGCTGACAGCTTGGAGCCTGGAGCCTGCTTCAGATTCTGTGTCTCCCTCTCTGCCCCTCCCCTGTTCATACTCTGTCTCTGTCTCTCTCTCTTTCTCTCAAAAATGAATAAACATTAAAAAATTTTTAAAGAGAAAGAATTTTGGGCACCTGGGTGGCTCATTTGGTTAAGTGTCTGACTCTTGATTTCAGCTCAGGTCATGATCTTATAGTTAATGAGTTCAAGCCCCACTTCATATTGACAGTGTGAAGTCTGGTTGGGATTCTTTCTCCCTTTCTCTGCTTCCCCCACTCAAACACACTCTCTCTCTTGCCACATGCATGCGCTCTCTCTCTCTCTCTCAAAAATAAATAAACTTTAAAAGAAAAAGAATTAAATGAAGTAGTATATTTGTTAAACAATGTTAAGTTTGAATTACCATTAAAAAAGTTTCCTTTTTTAATGTCATTTTGGTGTTAAGATTAAGTCTATATTTAACTTCCATCTCTCATTAACTGATCGTGGAACAAGATTTAGAAGTATGAATCTAGTGAGTGGTTAGTTGTTTGCTTTTAGTACATTAGAGTACAGGCTGGGCTTTCTGAGTAAATAGAATACAAAAATATTTCAGATCCAACTTGGTTTTCCTTATTCTGCCAAAAATTGAGATGGCTATAAGAGTAAAATAAAAGAAGTGCCCCTCGTTTTCGCTACATACACTACTGAACACTTTTTTTTATTATACTTATCTTCAAAGTTGTAGTTTTATAATGTTCAGAACAAAGGTAATACGAAATGTTATATATAACTAAAAATTATTTTTTTGGCCTTTCTGTCATTCCACTTTGTAAACTTTATGCAAGCTCAATACCTTATAAATAACATAACTTCCCACACATTTTTACTTTTTCTAGCCTGTGTAATATGTGTTTTATTTCCTATCAAAGTATTTTATTACTTTGTATCTTCTGTTCATAGTACAAATATACATAAATAAAGAGAGCCTTTAAAGTCAGAGCTATAATCAGGATATGTTCCCTTCATTTCTTTGTCTTTTATTTGTTGAGAAAACTATCAGGTTATCTATATGCTTTTCAATCCTTACAACTCTGAAGTGCTAGTTGAGCCAGAAATTTGCTGTTTGACCCCAGGGTTTCACTCTTCCCCCAACCCCCCAGCTACTTGTGAGAGCTTATTTAAAATTCTAAGTTCTCCCCTGGCAGCCACAGTTAGAGCTTCTTTGGCAAACTAAAAAGACTAAGAAAAATCATTCAAAGACTCAGTACTGCTTCCAGTGACCTACATTTGTAGCCAGTTTTTAAAAGATGGCATGTGCCTTATTTTCCAACAAGAAAATGAAAGATAAAAGTATAAAGGAGAATAAACCCACCTCTCTGTCACTAGCTAGTAAGAACCATTTCTGATATAACATTAAAATAAACACAAAGTTCTCTTTGATATTTGTGCATCACCAACATAAGAAAAGAATTTTGCATGCAGAAAAGTAGCCTAAGTCATACAGCAAAAAGGCCATATTCTGTAATAGGATATTTATCCTCAGAAGGTGAAATACATTTGGGATATGAGCTTAGATTTTAATTTCTGTGGTGCTACTTAACTAGCTACAGGACTTTGCACAAATCACTTAACCTTTTACATTAAGATAGAGATAGTTCCATGGTTACCTTATTCTGGAATGCCAAATTAAAAATGAAATATCAGGAGTTTTGCTTTCTAAATCTTAAAGAACTTCCACCAGGCCTCACATTTACTTTTAAAAAATTTATTTTGAACTCCTAAAATAAATGGTTGTGAATATTTCATGGTAATTTATTGTCATGCCCAAAAGTTAAAATCTTAGAACCATTATGTAGCACTTTCCATTCTTTGAAAAGAAGCCACATAATGTGAGAATTAGGAATATTAAAAATAGAGTTCATTTGTCCTCTGAATACTTTTTCTGAAAACGTATTCAGAAGAGAAAATATTTAATCCTTTTAGAAGGGATAAATGACTTCAAGTTCTGAAAACCAGAGCCATTGTAACTTAAAAAAAATACTCATTATCTCCCCAAATTAACATGTTGTCCCATGAAATAAAATGTTAAAGGATCCCATGAAAGGAGAAAGGCAGCACACCTTCAAGAGTCATAGATTAAGTAGATGGTCTTTGAAGATTTATTATCTACAAAGGGATAACTTTACTGTGTGATAACCCCAAAGAAGACAAAGCTATCTTTCCAACTAATGTCAGGGTAATTCTATCAGTGGCCAGTGTTTCCTCCCTGAAATTTTGTTTTGTTCATCAGAAACCAACAGGCAGTTACAGAAAGTGGCCTCAGTTCACCCCAGCCATCTTTTTGTATTATATTAGTGAAATCAGAGGCATTTGATATTCACTTACCAGTTTTATAAAATAGTCTTATTATAGTATGTATGTGTGTCTAAAAGTCTGTGCTAGATTTTGAAAACAGGGTAGATGGTATTAAAGAGTAAAACTGGAAGTCGAAAATAGATCTGAGACCATGAAGTGAAGCATCTTACCTTTATATGTCTTAAAACAGATTATAACAGGGTACTATAGAATTTTAAAAACGTGTTTTATGCCTTTATCCAGTTGCCTCTACTTCTCAGGACTCAATGAGCAGAAAGAGAATCATTTTGTTCTATTAACACTACGTGTACACCACAAAATAATGTTCAAATTTAATCAAAATAAAGTGATATCCATTGTCATTTAGTGCACCACAATGTATTAAATATTTTTGTGACATCTTCCATAAACTGGGTTCATTTTGGAAAAGTAAAAGAATATGTCAAACAAATAAAACCAGTCCTGTGTGCTTCAGAACTGGGAATATAACTGATCTGGACCTCTAAAATAAAGAATGACTGATTCCATTATTAATTGTGAGATATCTTTGAGAGCAGATATCCCTGAAACTTTAGAATTCTTCTTTCCATCTTTTAAAAATTCTATGACTTTGATTTAACAAATAATTATGTTAAGATTATTGTCACTATCTTAACTTTTATAATAATTATATTAATAAATGTTTAATTATATCTGGTTTTCAGAAATTATTTTAGTTTATATTCAATAAGGACACTTCATTCTTACAGGAATTATGTAGAAATCCTTGCCCAACATAAGAATCCTTCTATAACTCAAGTAATTATTGCATAATCTGTTTGCTTAGTAAAGATTTTCATATATCATTTTTAAGAAAACAGGTTAATATATACCCTTATACAATAAATACTTACTAAAGGGAATTATTTTACATGGTCTCATTAACTAAACCTAAACTAAAATCAATGAGTAAGTGAAGAGTTTAGTCTAGTTTTTAAAACATTTCACAAAATGTATTTTAATCAAGGTATTACAAGGACCACGTCATTTACCATTCATTTTCTTTCTATATCTAGGGATATAGTTATAAAGATATACTGATACACACTCATACACACACACACACACACACACCCCACACACACACAATGTATACATAATATACACGCAGAAAGTCACATGTTTTTAACAATGGTAGTTAGCTAATTAGTACCTCTATTCACTTTTACTTACATTATCTCTCTCAGTATGAGTTTTGTTGATTATGCAGTCAGAGCCAGATTTAACATTGCTAGCATTTACTATATGAACTTTATTTTGTAAAGGAACTCAGAAAGGAAAACTCCAATTTTTATGACTAGAAATATTGATAGCAACAGTGTACCCTTTTCTCTCTATAATCAAAAACATGGAATTTTTATTTATTTAAGCTTTCTTCTTAAGAAATTTGAACTAAGGAGAATGTTTTGAAGGAATACGTATTATAGCTTCATATTTTGATATATGGAATATATAAATTCTGTCTTTAAGTTGATATATTGAAGAATATTGATAAAATTATCATAGATAGACCTCATAGAAACTTGTTCCTAACAACTTGACAGTTTTATATATGTGAAAAAATAATTATGGAAGCTAATAATATCACAATGTCAAAAAATACAGTGCATTTCTCTTTAACGTTTTTTTAAACCAGTGCCTTGGTCAAGACTTGGAGTGCTGTTGATATTCGCAGGCACATTGCTAGGACCTAAATAAAGAATCTAAAGTTGCCTGTACTTCATTTTCCCAACCTCACTGCTAGATAGCAGTACAACTCAGGGATTAATTACATGTCTGAGTTGCTTTAAAATCCTTCTATGACTGGAGCTCTTAAAAATGTGATGGTCTAAAAGGAAATATTTTGAAATAATTAGATTATAATTTGCATTTAATTAAAGAAAGTAGTACTTTTTTTGTTTTACTGACTTTACCCTTTCCCTTTACTTCTGAAAATCTCTGATCTAGACTTTCATTTCCTTGTCTTCATGTTATCCTTCTCCTTCCCTCTATCTTAGTGAAGAAAATTGAATTTTCCCAGTCTTCTCAATGTATTTCTTGTTTATGTGTTAAAGAGAAATTTGATAAGGATTTGTGGAAAAGCATTGAGAACACTACTCTTAACCTAGTGGTTTCATTTTCTGTTTTTCAATTCATATAGTTGATGTAGTTGTCAAATTAAAAGCATCATTTTTGTCAGTAGCTTAATTTGGGAGTTTAGTCAAAATAATATCTATATACCGACGTGAAAATATTTTTCACCCTTTCTTATAATATCAGCAATTTTTCCCTCTTTATAATATATATATTAAAAATTGCACCAAGGTGTTCCCTGTACTGAATTTAAGTTGAAATATGAATGGAAATAAGTTAAGTCAGTAGTTACTAATCTTAAAATCCACGAGTTGAAAAACATTTTTTATGTAACATCAGCTATACACCCGCAGGCTTTCTGACTTACTCCATGCAATCTACATTTCTGAATGCTTTTAACAGTTAAAATAACCTCTCTCCCCATATTTTTAAATATTTAAATGGAGATAATGTGGAGAACTTCTCTTTACTAGATGGATACTCAGCATACTTATTTAGAGTACTCTTATATTCAGATTATGATAATCAGTCAATAATATCTTTGAATTTGTTTCTCTTCCTAACTTTCAGAAAATAAATGTTCCCTAACTCCCCGGAAATCAACAAAGTAATATACTTACTGATACAATATAATATACTTACTGATACATGGATAATGCTTAAGTAGTATTAATTATACAGTTACCAAAACCTGCAAAGATCAAACGATTTTATTTTTAAGAAGGATTTCTCATGCTGCATGGATTATGTTGCTACATAATAGCTCAGTAGTACTTCTCCTGAATTGTAAAATAGCTTAGAGAGGAGTATGATGCCCATAGTTGGTGTAATGCATTGGTAATTAAGAGGGTGGGAGGTTAAGCTTCATTAACTGCTGAGGGATTGTATCTTGGGTTTTATTATGCCCTAGAGAACATAAAAAGTGAGAAGGGTCAAACTGTTGGAATCAGATTTTGCTTGTGCATCTGCCAAAACAAAGACCACAAAATAATATACCAGTAAGCACAGAATGGCATGAATTGAAAAGGGAAGAAATATATTTATGGCATCTTATGGCTAAGGATAAATGTTTCTGCTGAAAAAAATAATAAATACCCCTAATTACTGGAGTATATTTTGGTATTAGAAGTTTATATTAATTTGGTTTCATATAGCTTTTTTTGTAAAGTAGAATAAGCAGTTGTTTTTGTCCAAAGGTAGTGCCAATTTCTTTATTCATGTTAATTTTCCAACATGCTTCATCTGATTAAGAGAAAGAAATTTTATATTTTTCTTTCCTAATTTCTGTATAGACCTTATGAAGCTTGCTTTTTATTTTTACTTATTCCTGATCTTTTCTACCAAATGTATGGTCACTGAAGTATGGTCACCATACTTCATAAAAGAAAAAAAATCTGATATTCTTTCTTTTGGGAAACAAGAGTATAACAATCATGAAATGTGTTCTGTTTGTGCTCTGGGCTAGAAATCAAAGACTGGTAATTGAAAAATATAAGGGAGAACCTTGATCTATGATTAAAGCTGTAATAATTGAATGTTTAAGAGCTTATTCTTAGCATTCTCTTCTAAGACAGATTTTATCAAAACATTAAATAAACTTTTTGTTTGATTAGATATAGACATTGCAAGAAATCGTTATAGATTATAGTAGTCATAATCTCTGATAGAGTCAAGGAGTCATCATGAGCAGGTTAGGTGATGACGCACTTCAAAAAAAAATTAGGGCTTACAAATATAACAACATACTAAATACAAACTATTACAGAATAAATTTTAGAATATTGGAAGATAAAAAATATCTGAATATTTGGGGCACCTGGCTGGCTCAGTCTGTGGAGCATATGACTCTTCATCTCAAGGTCATGAATTCAATCCCCTCATTTGGGTGTAGAGCTTACTGGGTGGCTCAGTCAGTTAAGTGTTCAACTTCAGCTCAGGCCATGATCTACACTTCATGAGTTCGAGCCCTGCATGGGACTCTGTGCTGACAGCCTGAAGACTGCTTCAGATTCTGTGACTCCCTCTCTCTCTCTGCCCTCTCTCTCTATATATATCTCTCTCTCAAAAATAAACATTAAAAATATTTTCCAAAAGATGAAGGTACTAAAGGAATTTTGGCCCACTTACTGAAGAAACAACCATATTTTATCAAA
This sequence comes from Crocuta crocuta, assembly GCF_008692635.1. NCBI lineage: Eukaryota > Metazoa > Chordata > Mammalia > Carnivora > Hyaenidae > Crocuta > Crocuta crocuta. The sequence continues at coordinate 2,989,201 of NW_027531873.1, read as the reverse complement.
TCTGAGATGCCACTGACCACGAGATGCATCATTATTCTATGTACCACTGAGACAAAAACACTGCAAAATAAACTAAAACAGAATGTGTTATTTTAACTTAGGAATTCCATTTAATTATTTTTAAGTTTTCTTAGATTTTTTTAAAATCATATCACACTTGTATATAAAACAAGATAAGCAAAATACTTAACTTATAAAACTTCACGTTTGTATTACTTAATGAATTACTTTCTAATTTATAGTCATTGACCATTACCAGTTTTTCACATGATACTGTTTTCTGTGTCATCAAGAATACTGGTGATACAGCATCTCTTATAAGATGCTCCTCTTTTTTTCCCACCTTTTATTCTAAACAATACCATCCATTATGCAAGTATTTCTGTAGATGCCTTTCTTTATTTCCCCAAGAAGTATCGATGGAGGTTTTCTGGAAAACCAGGATTCATATTCTTCCTTAATTTCTTAGCTGAAACATCGAAAAATTACATTTGTCCACTTACACACCAAGAATAACAACCAAGTTTATACATATGCAGACAATAATGAATTTCAATCTGTTTGATATAATATAAATTATAAAATTTATCTTGTCTTCAAAAATAATAACATGTGAAAAAATCAGAATTAATGAAACGCAGTAAATATGTGCTTCAATTTTGAACCTGGGTTTTCATGTTTTGGAATTACCCACATCTCAGAAACATTTGTCACAAATCTTAATTGTCCTTGTTTACCTTAGTGCCACCAATTTAAAAATAATCCCACTTTAAGAAAAAATTTTTGATGTTTATTTATTTTAGGGGAGGGGGGACACAGAATTTGAAGCAGGCTTCAGTTTCCATACTGTCAATATAGAGCCTGACGCTGGGCCCAGACCCAGGAACCGCAATATCATGTCCTGAATGGAAATCAGACGCTTAACCTACTGAGCCACCAGGTGCCCCAATCTTCACTTTTAATGAATTGATGTTTTCTTTGGAATACTTCTGTGCCCCTGTGAAGTTTGAACTTAACCTATGCTTCTAAAAATGTATTTCTTAACATGTATTTCACTCAAAAGTATCATGCATTCACAAGTATTACCTTGCTTATTTGGGAAATATTCTACCAGGAGGAGAAATAATGTTAAGGAAAAAAAGAACATTCTCCGTACTGTGGTTAAGAGATACTAAGGCTAATAAATCAGGAACTGAACCTTTGTTTGGTATATGTTTTTCTGGAGTTTGAATTTTTTTCTAATCTTTGTGAAATACTAACAATAAAGTAAGGGGAAATAATACAGTAATCAAATCTTCTTTTTTTGATTTTTTAAAATGTTTTATTTATTTTTGAGAGGGAGATAGAGACAGCATGAGCAGGGGAGGATCAGAGAGAGAGGGAGACACAGAATCCGAAGCAGGCTCCAGGCTCTGAGCTAGGTGTCAGCACAGAGCCCGATGCAGGGCTCAAACCCATTAAGAGTGAGAGTATGACCTGAGCTGAAGTCGGACGCTTAACCAACTGAGCCACCCAGCACCCCAATAATCAAATTCTTCTAAGGAAGGGCTTTTATCCTTTAAAAAGTATACCTTATGATGCTGCTAGAAAATTAAGGAAATTTACCTTTATTTATAAAATACATTGTTTTCCTCAGGAACTCTTCCTCTGCATCTGGGATTGGATATATGTATATAGATATAACACATTTGAATTTTAAATTTTGAGAGAAATACTTTATTACGAAAAATACAGATGGTAGCAAAAATTTTAAACAATAATGGAATACTATTTGGCAACTTAAAAAAGAAGGAAATTCTGCCATTTGTGACAACATAGGTAAATCTTGTGAGCATTATGCTAAGTGAAAAAAGTCAGATAGAGAAAGACAAATAATGTATGATCTTACCTATATGTGAAATCTATGAAACCAAACTCCTAGAAATAGAGAACAGATTGGTGGTTCCAAGAGGTGAGGGTAGGGGAAATTGGTGACTGTGGACAAAAGGTACAAACTTCCAATTATAAGGTAAGTAAGTCATGATAATATAATGTACAGCTTGGTGACTAGAGTTAACAATACTATGCTGTATATTGGAAAGTTGCTAAGAGTAGATTTTTAAAATTCTCATCAGAAGAAAAAAAAACTTGTAATAAGTGAGGTGATGGATATTAAGTAAACTTATAATCATCATTTTGTAGTATATACATATATCAAATTATTTTGTACACATTAAACTAATTCAATGTTATATGTCACTTCTATTTCAATAAAACTGGGGGAAATTGCTGGTAAGAAAATTAAAAGCAGAACAAGAATATGAAGCACTAGATGTGAAGAAAAGGAAGAAACTAAAAATGTGACATGATACTGAGCAACTTAGGGAATGTAAGAAATGAAATCTATTTTCCTTTCCTCCTGTAGAAATTTAGTTTAGTGACATCAGATGACCTTTCCTTTCCAAAGGGTCCAATTATATGATCTGATTCAGTAAAATAGTTATAGAATTTTAAATTTAAATGTGTTTCAACTTGTAAAATAAACTAATGAACAGAGTACTGAAGATTCAATTATAGTTAGAGAATTTGAGTTGTAATCATTGATAGCGTACAAGTAAGTTAGGTAACAGGTTGAATAACAGGTTAGATAACAGAGAGAGAAAGAGAGAAAGAATCCCAACCAGGCTCCATGCTCTGCGATGTGGGCCTTAAATTCACAACTGTGAGATCATGGCCTGAGCCTAAATCAGGAGTCAGATGTTTAGCTGACAGAGCCACCCAGGTGCCCCAGTAGTTCCTTTTTAACATTTTGAAGAATCTGTTTTCCATAGAGACTGTACCAGTTGACATTTCCACCAGCAATGCACTGCGGTTCCTTTTTCTCTACACCCTTACCAACTTTTATCTCTTGTGTTTTTGATGACAGCCATTCTCACGGATATGTTAAAATAAACCTTTTATTTTCTGGTTGATAGAAGATATATATGTCTTCATTTTCTTATTAAGATTTTACTATTGTTTATTTTTTATTAATTTCTACCTCTTTATTGGATTCTTCTTTTTAATGGCTGAATTATATCTTCAAATACTTTTTTTTAAGAAAACGTTTGTGGTAGGTAAGCTTAAATATTATATACATTTAAAAACTGAGTATACTTTGCACTTATACTTACTAGATGATCACAGTCATACACAGAACATTCATACACAGAACATTCCATCCCCTCAGAAATGTACCTATTTGTAATCACTCTCCTCTTCCTACTACTTGGCTGCAGCAGTCTCTAATCTGTTTACCATCGCTATAGTTTGCCTTTTCTAGAATTTCCAAAGTATGGAATCATGTGGTATATAGTATTTTGTATCTGGCTTCTTTCATTTAATATAATGTTTCTTAGATTAATCATATTTTTAGGTGTATCAATAGAGTTCATTCCTTTTACTGCTTTAATTAGCCATTCACTAGTATCATGATGGACATTTGAGTGGTTTTCATTTTTTGACTATTAAATGATGTTGCTATGAACATCCACATACACATCTTTATATGGACATATGTTGTTATTTCTAGGAATTTCTGAATTGCTGGGACATATTGAAAGTGAATGTTCAATTCTTAAAGAAATTTCCAAACTCTTTTCTAAAGCAGCTGTGCAATTTTGCATTCCTAACAGAAATGTATAAGACTTCTAATTGCCTCTTTCCTTTTTAACATTTGGTGTTATCATTTTTTAAATTTTATTTGAACAATTCTAGTCTGTACGTAGTGATATTTCATTATGCTTTTAATTTGCATTTTACTAATCACTAATGGCATTGAGCATCTTTTCATATGTTTGTTTGCCATCCATGTATCTTTTAATGATGTGTCTGTTCAGTTCTTATTCAATTATATTTCATCGTTGATTTATATTGTGGATACAAGTCCTTTATCAGATATGTGTGTGGCAAATAGTTTTTCCCAGTCTATGGCCTGACTCTTTGTTTTCTTAGCAGTGTCTTTTGAAAAGCATTATTTATTACTCTTATCAACTCCAATGCCTCAGTTTTTTATTTTATGTTTCATTTTATATTTTTGTCTTAATTAAGGAATATTTGCAAACTTTTCTTTAAAGGGCTGGATAGTAAGTATTTTTGGCTTTGCAGGCTATATGGTCTTTGTTGTAACTGCTTGATTCTGATACTGTAACAATAAAGCAGCCATAGATAATTCTTAAGCAACTTCCAATGAAATTCTAATGATTGTATTTGGCCCACAGGCCATAGTTTGTTGCCCTTGTATATCCCCAAGTCACTAGGGTTTTCTCTTTTCTTGTTTTCTGAGAATTTGTTGTCATCCTTTCTCTATTGAATTACTTTGGCACTTACATAAAAAAATCAATTAAATAAATATTTGTGTCTCCCTCTCATCTTTATTTTCTCTTCCGTTGACCCATGTGTCTGTCTTTTATGGACTTTGTCATTCTGTTTTTATCATGTCTTAAAATCAGGTATTTTCCAGTCTTCCAAAGAAAGTTGCAAAATTGTTTCATCTATTTTACAGCTTTTACACTTCCATATAAATTCTAAGTTAAACTTGTCAGTTTATATGAAAAAGTTGACTAGAATTGTTCTTTTTCTTCCCCAGTTATTTTTTCCCTAGTCCTTTATTTTTGATACTTTGATGCTATCTTCAAATTCCTTAATCTATGGTTTGTTCACATCATTTCTCCATATTGTTATGAACTTAATTTCTTTTGTTCATTTTATGTTACTTTAATGAATTTTTTAAAAAGTTTATAACCACTGCTAAAAAAAATTATAACTTCATTTCTATCAAGTAAATTTTATTGGATATCCAAATGTACAAGTTACTACTTTTTAAGCAAAGGAGACAGCAGTACTAATGCTTGGAGGTAGAAATCTCAGGACCTCCTAAATCAGCACACACTGTCCATTTTGTAAATAATTTGAGAAAAGTTCAAAAGGTAGTTATATCTTCTTTGTGAGTAATTTAAAGTATTAACTGAGAGTTCTATGAATACATTCTGTTAGGATTAATGAGAAATTAACTAGTCTTGAATGAATGAAAAAAATTGTACAGAAAGCAAGGAGCAGGAGGACCTCAGAGAAAAGGAAAAAAGAATGAGAGAGGATAGCCTGATTGAGTATACTTTGAGTTTGACATGCAGTTGAATATTCAGATAGAATATCCAGAAGCCAGTTAAAACTTTAGACCCAGAAACTGGGGAATAATTGAAAATAGAGATTTGCTAGCCATCATATCTTTCTCCATCAAGCATTTATTGAATGCCTACTCTGTGCCAGAAACTATGTTATGGACTGAATGTTTATGTCTCCCCCACCCCCTCAAATTCATGTCCTCCTAGCCCAAAAGTTACTCCATCATCAACTATTGTCTAAAATCTCATCTGTCATCTAAATCAGGTATGGATGTGATTTGAGGTGTGGTCCATACTGAAGCAAAATTCTTCTCTGGCTATGAACCTGTGAACCTGTTAAACCAGACAAATTATCGGCTTCTAAGTATAATATAGAACAGGTATAGGATCGACATTCTCACTCCAAAAGGGAGAAATCAGATGGAAGAAAAGGTGATGGATTCTAAGCAAGTCTAAAATTTAGCAAGGCAAATTCCATTGGGTCTTACGGCCTGTGAAAAAACTTCTTTGGTTCCATTCTCTGCCTTGTAGGCCCACTGGGGAGGTAGCATCACACCCCTTCAGCTAGGCAGGACACCTCCCACATGGCTCTGTTGGGATGCAGTCTTGCCTTTTGAACCCAAGATGGAAGCAGCCATGTCTCCCAGACTTGTGTCCCTGGGCCTGTGGTAAGAGTGGCAGCCCTGATCATCTTTGAATCACCTTTGGGTTCTTTCTACTTTTTTTTTTTTTTTTAGGATAACTCATGTTTGAAACCAAACTGTGCTATGGTCAAGTCCATAAGATCTAAGAAGTCCAACTGCCTTCTTTAGTTCCATTTTGCTTTGTCTGTTCCCTGTAGTTCAAACTGGCAGTGTCTCTGCTGGTATAATATCTCTATTCCTAGCTTCTGCTGAGATGACTGGTTAAGTCCATGAGTCACACCCACAATCTCTTTATCACCCGTACATTTAGTGTTCTCTTTAGAACAAGCTTTTTCATTTTTTGAAATATGAATAGATGGAGAATTTTCCAAATCTTCAAATTCTGGTTCTTTTTGTTTATCAATTTCTTGCTTAATTCATTTCTCTCATTTTGCATTTTGACTGCTAGTAAAATAGCAGTCAGAAGGAACTAAATCATGCTTTCAAAACTTTGTTTAGAAATCTTTTCAGCTTAAGTCCTGCCTTCCCCAGAATACTAGAACACAGCTCAGCCAAATTTTTTGCTACTATGTAACAAGAAGTGCCCATTTTCCAGTTTCCAGTAATATGTTCCTTTTTTCCACTGGAGATTTACTGGAATCTCCCTTAACATGTGTCTCAAAATTCTATTAGCCTTTACCCAATACCCAGTTTCAAAGCCACTTCAACATTTTTAGGTATTTTTAAAACCGTACCTCATCTGTTTTAGTCAGCTTGGGCTTCCATAACAGAACACCATAGACTAGGTGGCTTAAACTGTTGAAATTTATTTCCTTACAGTTATGGAGGCTGGGATGTCCAAGATCAAGGTGTTGGCCAATTTAGTTCCTGGGGAGGACTCTACCCAGCTTGTAGATGATTCTTAAAGTGTTCAAGCATCATCTCCCTCCGTCCTACTCCAAATGAACTGCTTACCCTCTAGGCAGTCCTACAGTTATTTTCTAGCACTCACTTCATCATCCAAAGAGTTGCTCTTTGTTGTTAGTAGAGTATAGCCTCTAGTAAGTTAAGAGTGAATAGAGATAGAGATGTGAGGTGGCAGAGATTTTTAAACTTTGAATACTGAACTTATTTTAATTTCACCCTCAAATTTAACATTATTTTAGTTATATATAGAATAGTAGGCTAAAAATAACTTTCCCTCTGAAAAGTCCAAAGTCTAGAAGCTTTTCAGAGACTTTCTTTTTTCCCTCTTGTTCTGGAATATCAGAATCATATGCTTTGGTGTATGTTTCTTTTCTTTTTTTTTTTTTTAATGTTTTTTTTATTTATTTCTAGGAGAGAGAGAGAGAGACAGCACGAGCAGGGGAGGGTCAGAGAGAGAGGAAGTCACAGACTGAAACAGGCTCCAGGCTCTGAGCTGGCAGTGAGCACAGAGCCCGACGTGGGGCTCGAACCCACGAACCGCGAGATCATGACCTAAGTGAAAGTCGGAAGCTTAACCGACTAAGCCACCCAGGCGCCCCTGTTTATTTTCATTCATAGTTTTAATACTCAGGATTTTAAATCTGGTACCTCCCATTTTTCAGTTCTAGAAATTTCTCTTAGGTTATTTCTTTGTTATTTTCCTCTGTTGTCTCTGTTTCACTAAGAAATCTGTTTTTGATGTCAACCTCCTGGACTAATGCTCCAAATATTATCTTTTCTCTCTCATTTTGTATCTTTTTAAGAGATAATATTGCAGAATTGTTAAGAAACTGAGTGATAGAATAAGACTGTCCATTATGAATCCTTGCTCTATTTACTTTCTTTGTGACCTTCAGCAAGTGTATTAAATGTTATGCTCCAGTGTCTTCATCTATAAAATGGTCTTAATAATAGTGCATACTTCTTAAAATTGTTTAAGGATTAAATATTCTATTTGTATAAAGTGCTTAACACAGTACCTGGCAGTTGGAAAGCACTTTAAAACATGTTAGCTGCTATGTTTTGTTTTGTTTTTATAAATTATTATAACTGTCATTATTATCATTATTATTCCTTTATTCTGAATTATTTGACCAACTTGATATTCTTGAACTTCTGGCCCTTTTTTTAAAATCTCCTATTATACTTTTAATTTCTAGAAGCTCAGGTTTTTTCTGATTGTTTCCTTTTACTGAAGTGTTTTATTTTTTACATACCATCTCATATAATAGATATTACTTTTTGTTCCTTTTGAAGTTTTTTTTTTTTTTTCTGTTTCTGGCATTGTTTCTGTTGGGCTTGGTCTTTGAATTCCATGTTAGATGCTTTATTCAAATATCTGATAATTCTTGGCTGTCTTTTAATATTGAAGAATGAGGAACTAGAAGACTAATTGGAAGTATGTACCATGTATTTGGGCACATAACTTGTGGTGTGATAGGTTTACTATAAGTTTAGCTAGTGGTATCTCTCTAAAAGCCTTTTCCCTTAATTTTGTCAAGTTCTCCAGGGAGGATTCCTCTAATCTCCTGAACTCTTGCCTATTCTTCTTAAGGATGCCTCGGGCCTTGTGAGAGCCTAGCAGTGGGAGCCAACTGTGTACATATGTTGGGGGCATGGGGGTATCTCACCCTTCTGTATGAAGACATTCAATAAGTTACCCCGTCTTCAATATGATATCTCACCCGTGCCCTCTATTGTGTTCCTACTTCCAGAGTTTGTCTGATTTGACCTCTCCATTTCTCTTACACAGTGGGGGAGGAGTAGTATCCTGGCTCTTAGTAGAAAATAGAGGATCTGAGGGGTCTTACTTCTTCTTTTAAAGATTTTCAACCAGTGTGTCTGCTTTGACACAAACATATTTCTCCTTGCTTGCTGAAATTACTGGTCTCTTCTGCAAGTATGACAGTTGTAAAGATTTGTTAAAGTCAAGTAGTAGAAACTGTATTGTTTATGTTTATTATATTATTCTTCATTATATTCTATCTGTTTTATATATCCCATAGAAAAAATAATAATTGGAGATGTAAAAAGTTAATGTTACAAACAACATGTATCGTAGCATTCTCAGACTGCAAACAACCTAAAGATCCAACAGTGGGAAATGATAAACAGAATTTTAATATAATATATAGCCATTGAAAATCTTAATTTTGAAATGTGGGAATGTTCACAATAGCATGTTAAAATGTAGACTACAAATAATATACACTATAATGTGTATAACAGGCAATATATATTTTATAAATATATTTATGTATAAAAAAGACTGGAGGAAAATACTCAAATAAGTTCAGAGTTATTATTCCTGGGTGATAGGTTAACAGGTGATTACTTTTTTATATGTTTCAGTATTTTATAATTTTCTTTGTTGAACATTTACCACTTTTAAAATCAATTGCTGTCCAATTGATTTTTAGAAGGATAATTGGGTACCTTTTTTTTTTTTTTCATAGTGAAGAGCTGTTTCTTTGTTTTAAGATTTTATTTTAATTCCAGTTAGTAAACATATAGTGTTATATAAGTTTCAGGTGTATGATAGAGTGATTCAGCAATTCCATACATCACCCAATGCTCATCACAAGTGTACTCCTTAATCCCCATCACCTATTTAACCCATCCTCTGGGGTAAAAATATAGTGAAAAATACTGTCAAAAAATTTTTGTAGGTGACATAAGATAAGAGAAAGTGCAGGAAGGACAAGGAGGCAAATAACATTTTTAGACACTGAAAAGTAAAATAATCTCCTGGTTTTAATTTTAAAACATTAAGTTATGTTTCTTTAAAATCCTAGTTGATGTAAGTGTAAAGTATACAACTGAGAGTTATGAAACCTCACACAGTAAATAATTTAAATTGTTAGATGAATAAATAAATAAATTTTCCCATTTTCTAGCCCTACAATAGCCAATAAAATTTTCTGTGATGTCGGAAATTTTCTCTACCTGCACCACCCAAGGAGTAGCTATTAGCCATATGTGTCTATTAAGCACTTAAATATGGCCATTGCGGCACTGAATTTATCCTTTTTTTAAAATTTTTAATTAGTAAAACATTAGCCACATGTGGATAGGGGTGAGTAATACTGAATAACATAATTGTAGACCAGTGGTTTTGTAAATAATCCTGTCTTAGTATCTGATTAACAAAACTAATTTAGATGTTTTAACTGATATCTAGTATGTCTTTAATGCATAAAAAGGCAATTGAGGAAAAACAAACTTTAGGTAATTACACATGTCTAAAGTAAATAGATTTTACAAGGTAGATAAACATTCATTAAATTAAAATTTTATAATATCTTATTTAAATTTTTCTTTATTCCTCATTTCAGAAATAAAATTAGTGGTTCTTCACCCTGAGAATAGGGTTGTGGAGCAAGATTCAGATTAAGAATATCAGAATCTTCAAACTTCTTTTAATATTTATTTATTTTGAGAAATAAAAAGAGAGCACATACATATGGCACATGGAGGGGCAGAGGGAGAGGAGAGAGAGAATCCCAAGCAGGCTGTGTACTGTCAGCAGGGAGCCCAAGGTGGGACTGCATCTCACAAACCTTGAGAACGTGACCTGAGCTGAAATCAAGAATTGGACACTTAACCAACTGAGCCAACCAGGTGCCCCCAAACTTTTTTTTTATACATTAACAGATTTTATCTTTCCCCTGACAAACAATAAAAAATATATCATCTTTGTGAATGGATAAAGACAGTAAAATAATTGAGAACCAATCTAAGATTATTTACTTTAAAGCAATTTATAATTTGCAATAAGAATATATTTGTGAATGGATAAAGGTAAGAAAATAATTGAGAACCAAACATTTAAGATAATTTACTTTAAAATTTACAAACTTAATTTAGGTGTAAAAGGATGCCCATCAACCCATACCTGGTAAGAAGACAGTTTTTATATGTTTGAAATGTTCTAAACAGAATTTTCAATTAGTTCTCTTAAAGCAAAGTTATGGATATTTATATCCCTACTTTTCTTTCTGTTTGAAATATTCTCAAACGTTACTTAAGAATTACTGAATATGGGTTTTATGGTTACAATGTCAGGGTACTAAATTTATATCATAGATTCTCCTACATTACCAAACAAAAAGTAATTGAAAATACTCCAAAAAATCAGCTATACTGAACACAACAAGAGTCACAGTCCAACCCAATGCCATAAGTATATAAAGTCCATGGCCAAACAAAAGTCACTACCATTCAGTGCTCTTCCTAATTTCACCCTCACATCCAGAAACCAAAGAATTATTATCTTAAAAAGATAATTTGGGCTGATGCTCTTAAACTAATTTTTCCAGAAAGCAATACTGAATTGGGTCTATAATCCAAATCTTAATAGTATATGATCCCTAAATGGTAATAAAATACTGAACCAACTAATGTGAACACAGGAAGTTGGCATTTTATGAAATCTCATAAAAAATGAAGAGACTAGGTCTTCCAAAAAGATGGTGTTTAATTTTGCCTAAGCTCTCATCACATAGAGGTAGATAAAAATAAGGTGCATAGCACAGTACTCAGCCTTCAAACTTTAGTTAGAGGAAAAAAAGTCTGAAAGAAAACATAACCCAAGAAGAGAAGGAAATTCTTCCATAAAAGATTTGTAGAAGAGTTTAATAAGAACATGAGTTCAATAAAATATCACAATAATGAAATGGAAAAATAAAAAACATAAGAAGTGGATAAAGAAGATAATGGCAGAATTAAAAATATAAATTGAGTTAAATAATATTATTACCCAATATTAGTAGCAGCAAGCAACAGGCTTGTAATCATCATGACACAGAGAAATGAGTTTAAAACAATAAGTGAGAATATATTATATCCAATAAAATTAAATTTAAGTAGCTAGTAGCTACGGTGTTGGATAGTGCTGATATAGAACATTACAAACATCACAGAAATTTCTATTAGTCATGGCTGGTCTAGAAAATGGGAAAAATTTAATCATCTAACATTTAAATTGTTTACTTTGTGACATTTTACTACTGTCAATGATACATCTAATATGTATATCAATAAGGATATATTCTAGTTCAGTGTAGAACAGAAAAATAATGTTAAATATGAGATACAAAAAATTTTACTTCAAATTAGTATTTTCAGTATAAAGGGTCATCCAGTATTACAGGGGAGAAATAATGCAAAGCAATAAACATAGATATATATATAGCCCATTTAAGTTATTAAACAGCAAGGATAAAGGAGGAATTATTCAGGCTTTCTTACAGAAAGAAGCAAATCAACTTTAAGAGTGGAAGCCTTCAGACATCACAGCGTGATTACTTGTCCAAAGATAATACAATGACAATAGTAATATCTACGTAGTGCTAAGCTACTAAGCTAATAGCAATACCTACCTAGTGCTAAGCTAAGCTAATTTTAAATCAACTTAGTTGTTAGCTAATAGCTAAGTTTATAACATATATATGTATATATATATATAGTGCATATATATACATATATACAGTACACACACACACACACACACACACCCAAGGCATCGGTTGGATAAAAAAGTATTTGAAAATATAATCCATGTATTTACTTCATCACTGAGAGTTTCATTGACTAACCTATGTAAAGCAGCATCTTCTCCCATTATTCTATATTCCTTCCCTCTTTTTTCTTCAAATTCATATCTCTGTCCTTCTAGAATGTACCTCCATGAAAGCAAGGACTATATTTCGCTCACTGCTTCATCCCTTGTACCTTCCAGGAACTGCTAAATGACCACAGGTATCAATTTTTAAAAATTCAAGAATGACAACTGTGGTAAAAGGACCCATGATGAATCCATTTCAACAAAAACCTAAACTAAACAACTCTGTATCTGGTTGCAGACAAAAATATAAATCTATAAACCTTGACATTATAAAAATAATAGGGAAAAAGTGCTACATGCTAATTGCCTCATTTTTTTATAGGAAAGAAGGAAAGAGGAATTGATTTTATTGAAAACTGAAACACATAGAAGGGAACATAGGGACTCCAACATCTTATGTGCTTCGTAATCACACTTCTAATCCTAGATGAGAATGTGTCAGGAAATAATCTTGCTCAAAGTAAAGAATCATTGATGAGTTCAACAATTCTTTCAATTTTACTTCATTTTTGTGTTCTTTAATAAGTTAAAGTAAAATGTTAATTTTCAACTATTAATAGTATTTTATTACATGCTATAGTTTTGGAAGTATTTTGTCTAACATATCCATGTATATACATAAGTTTATGCTTGGAATGTGGTCTACTTAATGATTCTTGTGGGAAAGGTTGGCCTTTTAATTCTTTAATTTGATACCTTTGCCACAGCTATTTTTCTTTTATAATTTCTATTGATATGTCTTGAAGTTCATTCGTGGGGCGCCTGGGTGGCTCAGTCGGTTAAGCGTCCGACTTTCGCTTAGGTCATGATCTCGCGGTTCGTGGGTTCGAGCCCCGCGTTGGGCTCTGTGCTGACTGCCAGCTCAGAGCCTGGAGCCTGTTTCAGTCTGTGACTCCCTCTCTCTCTGACCCTCCCCTGCTCACGCTCTCTCTCTCTCTCTCTCCTAGAAATAAATAAAACATTAAAAAAAAAATTTGAAGTTCATTCGTCTTTTTTCCTGATGTGTCTAATCTGCTACTCCTGTCCAGTGTGTTTTAAAAATCTCAGATGTTGAAGTTTTCATCTCTAGAGGTTCATTTGGGTCTTTTAATAATATATCTTTCATATCTGTATATGCTTAATCTTTATTGAACACATGTACTATAACCATAATTGTTTTTTGTCTTAGTCTAATTATATTTGTATCATTGCTGCATCTCCTTATTATGGGTCCTATTTTCCTCTTCCTTTTCATGCCTGGTAATTTTTTTTATTGGCTCCAGATACTGTGAATTTTAACATATGCAGTGTTGGATATTTTACATTCCTGCTAACATTCTTGAGCTCATTTCTGGGATTCAGTAAAGTTACTTGAAAACACTTTCATCACTTTGAGGCTTGCTTTTGAGCTTTGTCAGGTGCGATCAGAGGAACTTTTGTTCCAAAGCTGATTTTGCTTCTCTACTTAAAGCTTTATGAATTACAAGGTTTTTCCACTCTGGTAGGTGAGACCATGGACTTTTTCTAGTTCTGTGTGAGCTGCAGAAATCATTCAGCTTGTTCCTTGTAATGGTTCTTTCACCAAATTTGGGTAGTTTCCTTATGCCCATGTGCTGATCAGTACTCAAGAGTTGCCTCCAGAGATCTCTGGAGTTCTGTCTCTGTGCTCCTTTCTTCCCGTGTAGTTTGCCACACTGCCTCCTTGAACTCTTAGCATACTCGCTTCAACTCAGGAACACTATTAGCTTCCTCCTCTCTGCATTCTGCACTGGATAGTTCCTTTTTTTTTTTTTTTTTAATTCAAGTATAATTAACATACAATATTATATTAGTTTTAGGTGTACAATATAATCATTCAACAATCAATACGTTGCCTACTATTGCCAACTCAAAATATGTGGCTCTGAGTATTGGTTAATGCAGTTGTTTGACTGAATTCTCATAATCAAATGTTTATTAAGTGCTTAACATGCAGGAGGCATCATTCCTTACATTTCACATTCTTTACTATAAGAAATTGGGTTTACAAAAACCCAATGAAATGAATACTGTTATCTCTACATTTCAAATGATGAATAAAGATATAGAGAGGTCCAATAGGTGGTCAAGGTAACCATGACACAGCTACTAGTGTGTAAAGTAAAGATTTGGACCTAAACAATCTAGTTATAAAATTCAAATTCATAACCATTATAGTGTATTCTACTGTATGCCTCACAAATATTTATTTCCATTAGAAGTTATTTTATATTTTATAAGATACTAATGCTTTGCTAGGTATGATGGATTCAGAGTTAAATGATATAACTAGTCTAATACTAGTATAAATTAATGTAGGGATGTATTTGGAGGTCTTTTAGTAGATAACTAAAATATATGATGGTTAATGTATTTTCCAGATGATTAGTTGACATGATTCTAAACAAATAAATTTAATCTTGAAAAGTAAAAGTTGCAATTTAGACTAATTTATAACATAACACAAGATTATGTTTACTAATCCAGCACCCCACATTATCTTTATGATTTTGGCTAATGAAAAAGGCAACACTTGCATGTGCTTTCCTTCTCCAAGAAACTTATGTACTTTTTTCTTTGCATTGTTTCTGTAGTACCTCTTTACACACTCACACGCACACACACACACACACCATGTTTTCAACATTTTTTATAGCTATTCCTACGTGAATCAGCTTCCAAAAAAGAAAAGATAAAATTGGACTTCAATACCTCTTCACTTAGTGAGATTTTAAATCTATTTTCATTGTTAAGAGAAGAGACAAAGGTTTGCATTTACAAAACTAACATTTGATAAGGGCAAAATAAATGTCTGTATTCTTAGTTGTTACTTCATCTATTATTTTGGTGAATGAGTTTTTTGCATTCTAGTATTACAAACCTGTAAACAGATTGTACACATGCTTTATTTTTACCTTGTGAGAAACATAACAGTAATTAAATGTAATGCATAAATGCTAATTCCAGACTTTGTGTATGTATGTGTGTGTGTGTGTGTGTGTGTATACATATATATATGAAGCATTTGGCTTTTCATAGTATAAAAGTTTGAATATTTTCTTTAAATTCTACTTCATTGATAAAAAATTAAACAATATTATATATACAATATTTCCTCTGTTTTAGAAATAGCTATATTGTCATGATTTTGTGTTTTTTAAGGCATTGAGGCATTGGAGAGTTCTAGTATTGCTAATATTATCATTTAAGAAAACTGTCACATTTTTTTAATCACAGATGCTCAATAATGTGTTATTCTGTTTTCTTAGGAACTTCCTGCACCATTACTTGATGATAATGGTAAAAAAGATTTTGATGAAGATGTATGTAATCATAAAACATCAGAATCTAACATTAAGATGAAAATAGCTTGGCGTTACCAGTTATTACCCAAGATGGAGGCAAGTCAACATACAAACTTTTCTAAAATTTGTAAATGTACTTGTTTTCAGTTTATAGACTCTTTTGTGGTATACCTGTTATTCTTTAAATATACTACAATGTATATTTGCTCATTTAAGTGACTAATATTTTATTTGTAGAGTATTTTATCAAGATGATATTTCTTAGCAATAAAATTATGGCAAAAAAATTTTTTACCAAAACAGATTTCATTTCTTCCATAATCTCCATATAGAATCCTTCATTATAGGGTTGCAAGCCAAAGTAAGTAAATTCATTAAGCTATTTCTATCCAGCTTCATTACCTATAAATATTCAGTGTAGATAGACTCAGAGATAGGAAGTGAAGGGTATTTTCTGAGAAAACAGATGTCAGTAAATCTGTTCACTAAAGCTTATGAACTCTGCTCCTAGGGAAGCCTCTGTTCATTATTAGTTCTTCTTTGATTGTTTACTCTAGTCTTCAAAGCACTTTAATGTCTACCAGACATAATCATATTGGTAGAAAAGAAAGAAATTCTAATATGAAACATAGTACCCATAGCTCACTCTTCCTTAGTCTTCCACATTGACTGTTACCTTCCCCAAGAACAGAAATATGTTTGTAACACTCCTTAACTGCAAATGCAAAATTTGGTATACTATTTCCACTACCTCCTTCTAAATGCATGGCAAACTCTCAATCATAGTACCCTTCCACCAAGCTTAGACAAAGCCTTAGTATTCTCTGCAATATTTTGAGTGGTCACTACCAGTGAATATGTAAGATGATACCTGTTTGCCATTAAAAGCTGGAAATATGAAATACACACTTCTTTTGATTATATATAAGATCTGTACAACCTAATCCAAACCTACCTTTTAGTCTCCTCCTATGTGATTATAAAACACAATATTCACCTGTCCTATGAGATTTGCTCCTTATAAATTGCTTATATTTGTGCTGGTAATAATTTTCACTTTCTTATTCACCAACTCAGCCTTCTCCAAGTGCAAATATTACTACTCTCACAGCTTTCCATACATAATTATCTAATTTCTTACTTTTGTGTCCATAGCCCTTCATGTATTTTAAAGTACTTCTAACATTATTTTATAGGTCATTATTGGTGTAACTGTCTTAGTCTCCACCAGACAGAATTCTCTGTGAGGGCAGAGAGCCTTTTTTATTTTCTCTTGTATCTCCATCATCTGTATTAATGCCCAGATAATAAGAATTTGGTGTTTGATAATGTATTCATTCATTCAGCAAATATGAAGTATCAACTGTGTACTAAGTATAAGATATGGTATAATAGGTACATATTAAGCAATGATAAATTGTTCTAATTTAGATGGAAAAGCTGTTTGAATAGATTTTAAACATGATTTACATGACTGTGAACAAACTACACACTGAAGCAAGGGTGTTTGCACCTGATATAATAGAATAAGGAATAAATTTTCTATATATACTAAGAACTTCTAAAATGAATAAGGAATAGTCTACAACCCAATTTTTTTAAATGGGCAGAAATATGTAAAGGAAATTTAGGTGGCTCTTAAACATACAGAAGCAGATGCCCAATTTCAGTTACAATAAGAAAAACATGCAGTTTTTCTCTTAACAGATTGTCAATACCCTAAAATTTTTGGTAAGACGTTAACTTAGCAGGGATTCGGGTAAATTAATTTGCATACTTTGCTGGTGGAAATGTAAATAAGTACAATTTCTGTGAAGGGTAATCTGGTAGTAGCCATTAGGATTATAGAAAACATATACCCTTTGATCCTTTGGGGCATTAACATTATGAATATATTTACTTAGATGTAAAATGAAATATATAATAGCTATTTTACAGCATATTTTTAATAGCAAAAGATTAGAAAGAACCTAAATGTCCATCAGTAAGCACCTAGTTAAATAAACTATATGCCATATAAACTATATACCATATGAATAAACATATACCATAATATATGTATTATGCATCCAGTATATGTGTATGGTATATGTGTACAGTAGAATACCATACACTTGTATTAAAAAATAAACGGAAGCCCTCTGTAGTGAGTTGTTGCAGACATAGCCTAGTTTGGATGTGATTGAGAACTGGGCATAAGAGGCCAGAATAAATGTAGGTATTCTGCCTAGGAAAATGTGAGTAGAGTGATAGTGATTAAAATAAACAAGGAGTTTAGGACTAGCACTTGAGAAGCCTAATGGCAAAGAACTTCATTCATGTCTTTGAGCTGCCAGTTTCACTTAAGTTACTGGGCTTAATACTGACTCTTTTGTGAAGAATGACTATATTCTGATTTTTCTTCTGGTATGTTCTAAAAGAATCTGTAATGAAGAAAAACTCTAAGTTAAATTCAGCTTCTTGTAAAGACAGTCTAGTTTTAGGTTATGTAAATCGCTTGTGTCTCTCATTTACTTACTATATTTTACTCTTATCTCAATCGTATTTTTTTTTATCAGTCACTAACATTCTTCACTTGAAATTATTAGTAAAGATACAAATAACTGAAATTTTAAGCTTTTATTTTTTACTGCTTATCACAAAATCTGCTTAAAATTGGGGCAAGGAGCACCTGGATGTCTGCCAGTTAAGTATCCAACTCTTGATTTTGGCTCAGGTCATGATCTCCTGGCTCATGGGTTCAGGCTGATATTCTGGACCCTGCTTGGGAGTCTCCCTCTCTTTCCCTCTGCCCTGCCTGTCCCCCCTTTCTCCTTAAAACACACACACACAAACACACACACACACACACACACACACACACACAAACATAAGCCTCATGGTCAGTTTTCAAGGTTTACAGTTTGTTTTAAAAATTGTGCTATTCTTACACTGAACTTTCCTAGATGACTTCCTCCCCCATTTTCTTGAGTTCTCCACTAAAATATCATTTTATCAGGAATGTATTCTTTTCTCATTCTCTGTAAAACAAAATCACTCTCTCACTGTTATCTCCTTTCAAGGTCTTATTTTTCTCCAGGTACTTATCATCACCTAAAATATTATGTCTTCCTACTAGTATGTGAGCTTAGTAGAAGAAAGGGACTTTGAATATCTTGTTTTACTGGTATGTAGTGGGTGCTCACTAGTTATTTGCTGAATACATGAGTGAATGAATTATATAGTATGTGAATTAAATGCAAAAGTGAGTTAAGTTGCAGTAATTAATATAAACAAAAAATGACTTCTTTCAAATTTACTGTCAATGGTCAAACTTAAATTTTTTAGTATTTATAAGTGAGCTCTGTCAAGTTTACAAAATAGAATCATCTTCTGGCTTCTTTGCTTTTCTTTGAAATGTCACCAGCATGTGTATTTGCCTGTCACAGAAATTTTGTATATGAGGATTTGCTGAGATTAATAGACTTTGGTCATCAGCTATCATCTACTTTATAAATCCAGAGTTTACTTTGCCATTATTAGTTTAAAAACAACAATAAAACCCTGGGTTTTCTGTATTTTACGTGGGACAAAATATAGTTAACACTCTTATAAGTATAGATTAAACAAGTAGTACAAAACCAGCTGTGTCATTTATCAGAGATGCCTTTTAGTATAAGTTGCCACCAGATCCTAAGAGTGTAGTCACATTCCCACTTAGGGAATGCAAAAAAAGAAAAAACATAGGGAGGAAGGAAGGAAGGAAGGAAGGAAGGAAGAGAGAGAAGAGGAGAAGAGAAGAGAAGAGAAAAGAAGAAAAGAAAAGAGAAAAGAAAAGAAAAGAAGAAAAGAAAAGAATACGGACACCTAAATCAGCAACAATAGTTCAGTAAAGCATATAACAGTGCTTCTTCTAGTTGGAGGGGTGGGTGGCTTTAAAAAGTCCCCCTTTTCTTGTTCTGTGATTTTGAGCCTCTCTCTTAGGTAGACATGCTCTTTTTTTTCCCTGTCCAATCATCAAATCCTATTCACTTTTCACCCTAAGAATTGGTAGCTTATAGGATATGCTGAGACCTAATTTCTTGAATATTGTATAATTCTACTTCCAAAGCCTAAAATGGCTTCAGCACTTCATGGCAGTATATTAGATCTTTATTATATTAAATCCTCATTATATCTTGGCTTTCTACCTTAGTGGTTCGACCACAATAGTTCTGTGATAGATATGTGCATGGTGCAGGTGACAACAAATATCATTTTTCCAATAAGGCAATGTTACTGCAAAGGATAGTAGTAATGGATCTTCTGATTCTCTAGTGAGTCATGACATAATAACAATAATTAATATCATTTATATAGTGCCTCACAGTTTACAAAATATTCATTGCCAGTATTGCACTTAGATTCTCACAGCAGCATAGCAAAATAGTTCTTATTAGTGGTTGAACTGAGGCTCAAAATGGTTAATCATTTCAGTTCTTGCTTTCTGTTATGTCATACTAACAAATAAGAAATGATAACAATAATAAGAAAATGTCTTATTTAGACTGTTTATTTGTGTGCACCTTTTCTCTGAATGTTTTGATTCTTTCTAATATTGGAGGTGGGGAATGGTATTGATTTATTTCTCTGTGCTCCTGCTGGCCTCTCATCAGATTTAATTTTCCCTTATCATAGTAAATTTTTACTGAACCATTCCATTATACTCTGTTCCACAATTGACAATGGCAAAGAATAGTTTGGGACTGTGAAATAGAATTTTTCATAATGTAAAACTAAAGCAACATGTTTTTATCAAACTGAGTAAAACTGACTTAGCTATTGATGATATTTTGATTTTTTAATACATCACTGTTATCAGACTTAAAGCATTTAGTTCTCTCTTTTCAGATGAAATATTTGAACTCTTTGTTTTGTAATTCTAAACCTCACATGATTTCAGAGTATTTAAAAAATGATTATATGTTAATGCTTTGTGTCTTGGGTGGAAAAAACCTTACAGAATTGTTCTTCCTGTAAATATATATTTATTTTCCATTTTCATTTTTATTGAAGGATTAATAAAATTTCATAATTAAAAACTTCAGTGTCTATGTTGTGAATATTTTAGTTTCCATATTTAATCATGATTTCTAAAAATATTAATAACTTAATTGTCATAAGAAAAGCTCCCAAATTTATTCTTACATTTTAATGAATTATTTGTGTTCTATATGTAAACTGTCACAGCATGAAATCAATTTTCTGCCTTGATTCATCCCAAATCAGAGATTTCTATCACATTAATATTATAATTAGAAACATTAATAGAGACGGCAACTTTAAAAGCATACTTTGCTTCTTGGCAATTTAGCATATTTCTCTGAGTGCCCAAGACTTCAAGAACCTTCAATGCACTAATAAATTTATTAACTCAAACTTAAAAGAAGCGAAAAGTCTCTCTTTCTTTCTCTCTCCCCATGGCCAGTCTGCTAAAATAGATTATTCATGCTTATTTGATTCAGGTAGGCTTTTGCAAGCTTCCCTACTAGGCCTGGGAATGTGGTACATTGAGGCCTTTTCAGAGGCTTCTGACATAGACCAAGCTTTTATTGCATGGTGTTTTATTATTACCAAATCCTAGTCTCCACCCAGTTTGTAGGCACTCTGCTTATTCTTTTGAATCAGGAAAGGTTATCACCTACCTTAATCCATGGAGCAGCGTGGATTAAGGACACCAGTGTGCCCCAGGATTCTCAAAGAGGATCCTGGAAACTTCTTGTTTCTTCTTTTTTGCTGTCTTTACTAAATTCTATTGGGCCTTAGGAGGATTTGCATCTGAAATGGGCAACCTGGTGTTTTTCTCAATGAAGACATCAGATCAAAGTTCAGTTAGTCAAGGCCTTTCTAAAACATTAAGGGGGCCTGGACTTACACAATAAAAAGATGAGCTCTAGCAGAGATTGCAGTAAAAACATTCTGAACTATAATCCGGATAAAGAATAGATTATAGGCCAAAGAACAGACCTTGTTTAAATTGCTTTATACTAATAACTTTACATTTAAAAACTTTACCCTATTTTTAAGAAGTGTACTTTAATGTCTCATACTTTATTTGTTAATACATTCTTGGTAAACAGATCATGTTTTGGGAACCACATATGTGTATATATTGTATTGTAAACATTAGATTGAGCCAATTGATAGGTCTCTTTCATTAATGAAGGTTAACAGTATCTTATGGAGAGATAAACAGTCATTTTATTTACAAAGTAAATGCCAAACCCACAGACTCTGAATCAGAGAACAATGTTTCTATTAGACTTAAATTTGTTTATCCTGTGTCACTGTAGAATTGATGTTGGTAGGTATTCAGTTGAAGAATATTAATCCTTTAAGTCTTAAAATGCAAATATCTAGTGTCAAGCAAATGTCTGTTTCTTATCTAAATTACAAAGTTGTCAGTTACTTCATAAAATGAGAATTCTCTTCAATTTTTGCAGAGATTATCTGCAGATTATCTGTTTTGTTGAATATTCTGAAATATGTGCATTTAGGACAGTGGAAACTATGTTAATTTAGATTGGAAACTATTAGAAACTATTGCCAGGTGGAATCTGTTAGTAGTTCAACTTTGGACAGAAGTGTGTATATATTTCTTATATATTTGTAATGTGTTGAATCAGCACAGAATCCATTCAAAGCAATATGATGAGAATGTTCTATTACTTCGCCTTTATCATCTATGTAAATAAATTCAGCATCAACATTTATTAGAGTTTCTTGTGAGGAAGGTTATTTGTTGAAAAAATTGAAAATAGCACAAAAAAGGAAGTATCAATAAACTAATGATTATGTCAGGTTTCTAATGTAGTTTGTATACATTCTCCCTCCTTATCATGTGCCTTGTTCCCATCTGGAGTAACCCCAATACATTTTATACTCTAAGCTTAATTTAAAACTAGTAAGAAAATTTAAATATATATATATACACACACACACACACACACACTATGTTGTGAGAATTTAGCCTTTAAATGATGCTCAGCTCAATATATTTAAAAAGCTAGTTTCTTTTGAGCCCTTCACCAATGATTCAGTTGGCTTAAGTTTTCATTAGTTCTTAGCAACTGCATATTTAATTGATTATTTAAATGTGGAATCTTTAAAAAATAATTAAAACATGTATATTAAATTTTTTTCAACTCAGGAAGGTAAGAAAAGCAAAGAGATTTCTTATCAAATTTAGGGAACCACCAGGAGTGAAGAAACATGGGAGATGAAAAGGTTGATTTCTAACTAGTATTTGTAATAATGAAGGTTGTTGTATGCTTCTTTGAAATTTAAGAAGTCTGTGTATATCAGCACTTCCTTGTCAGCGTTAAAATGCATAAATGTATCAATATTTTGCTGAATGTAGTTTGAATACATTGTAGTTTAAAAGAACAGTAAGTTCTTAATGACCAGTATGGCTTTTCTTAGCAGGCTGGACCAGTATCATCTTCAAGATTTGGTCACTATTATGATGTATCAAAAAAGATGCCACAGGAACTAATTGAGGCTTCAAAAGTGCATGGATTTTTTTTCCCAGAAAAATCATCTTCAACTCCTAATATAGAACCATGGTAAGTTAATGACCCAATTCTGATTTCACAGGTTAATAGAATGCATTTTTACCACAGTATTTGAAATAATGCATAGCTAAAGGTAAATATCCTAATAATAAATGTCTTCTATAAAATACATAACCTTAATTGTGCATATGTTTCATATTATTTCTTTATATTTAGTTTTCTTTTTCTGGTCCTATAACTGTTGGATATGCTCTTCTTCTTAATTTGCAGTTTGAGAAGTCTGGATACCAAAATTATAATACCTACTGTTTTTAATTTCAAAAAAATGTGGAATAGTTTTTAAATCAGAGTCTTTTAGTTCTAAATACAAATAGATATCTAAAAACAACTTATTAATAATAATAGCAGTGAAAATGGTATAAAGTAATGCTGTTTTTCAATAAATGTTCTTTCAGAAAGTAAATATATGTTTTCTGATATTTATTAAGGCTTTCTGTTTTAGTTATTCTGTAAATACAACAATCTGTATTTTTTAGATTGCCTTCAGAGAATTTAGGGTTTTTTGAGTTTTACAATGAAGAATTTTAAATATTAAACCAATAGAACATGTTTATAGTGCTACTAACTTTATTTCGACAAAAGTCTGAAAATTACAGTACTTGACATTGAATAATTTATATGATGTGTTAAGAATATTTAATTTCAATTCTTAACTGCAGTTGAATCATGGAAACTAATCCATGGATTAGGTTGTTGCCTTTATTTTCCTTCATATTGTAAAACCATTATTTTCAAAGTGAGATGAGTTATCAAGTGGAGACTTAATAGATAGGAAGTTGTAAACTGAAATGACACAAGTCTAAAGTCTCTTTTCCAGGGATATTACTTGAGAATTTAGTAAAGACTATCTTATTTATTTTTATTAAATCTGTGTCCAAATAAAAAAATCCTCACTTCATTATGGTTTCTCCATTTTGTGGCTTGAGACTTAACAAAAGTGGTGCTCTGATTTTGTCTTAATATTAATAACAATGATTAATGAATGACTGCTATGTGTCAGTCACTCTACTATACATTCCATTTGTTGTCTAGTGCAGTCTTTGTAAACAACATACTGTATTCCCATTTTCCAGAAGAAGATACCAAAATTCACAGAAGTTAATTTACTTGAAGCTCAACTATTAAGTGATAGAACCAGGATTAACCTAACTCAGATCCCTCTCTTTCTTTTTGCTTTACTGCTTCAAGAGACTTTGGTGTCCTACACCTTTACCAAGAAATCTGGGTTCTGATGCTGAGTCCATCCTTGGGAAAATACGATTTGTCCTACCTACATCACTAATATTTTGTTAAGTTTGAATGACTATTTGATTATACTTATTCTTAATTTTTGTCATTCACTAAACCAGACATACCTATGCTTTTATGGCTTGGGAAATAACTTTTCCCTGATTCCTCAAGAAGTAAGTGGTGGAACCCAGATTTAAAGTTGGTTCTTTCTGACTCAAAATTCTGTGTTAGCCATAATGCTGTATTGCCTCCATTCATAGAGTGCCAAGGGAAACAAAAAATGTAAAATGTCCATTAAGTATGATGTAAGTGAATAAAAAATATAGTGTTACTTTTGTAACTAATAAAACGTTTTAAGAATAAAACATGTTTTATGCTCCAAAGTACAAGATTTTTGTTCATCCATTCAGTAACTAAAAGAAAGAGGGAATTAACATTTAATGAAAACCTGTTCCATGTCAGGCACTGTTCCAGGCATTAGACCATGGGATAACTCATTTAATCCTCCCACAACCCTCCATAAGAAGTACTATTATCCCCACTTTATAGGAAACTTGAGGTCAGAGATGCTAAGTAGCTTTCCCACTATTTCAGGCTGTCAGTAAATAAGTCTTCAAAACCTCTGGTTTTTTGTTTGTTTGTTTTTTGTTTTTCTCTGCCAGACTGCCTCCATTTGCTGCTGCAGTAAATGTACAGCATGTGAAGCTGAGTGCCCAGAAAAATAACTATACCTTGATCACCTGTGAGGATATAGTCTTCTAGTCTTTAAAATACATATTTTTTCAGAATGCTTTTTTGAAAGCTAGCAGTTTTGCATAGAATAGGAAAATTTATAGATTTCAATTATCAAGGCAATATTTCATTTCATAGTAGTTAACTGATAATTCATTTATTTCATATTAAACTTAAATGCTTAATTAAATGTAATTAAACTTTAAACATGTAATTAAATTAATTTTGAAAATGAGTACTTACCATGTGAGATTTAATTTATGAAAAGCATGTGCTCATTTCACTAAAATGAACTTTGCTGGTTCATTTATAGAACAATAAACCTAAGCTTTACAGTTGTCTATACTTTTCCTGCAATTAAGACTAGAGGAGATAGCTGTGTCCCACTATCATATGTAAGTCTATAATATATAATTTCATATATTCTGAAGGCACTGTTAAAATATAAAGTTTTTTATGGTAAGAAAAACTGAAGGTCATTTAAAATTTACACTAACTGATTTAAAGTCATTGACAGGTTTGCCTATGGAAAATGTTCGTGCATGTAATTTAAGCTTTCAAAGCAAAGCTTGGATATAAAAACCTAAGAAGTATCACACTAATATTACCATAGTTTTGTTTTAATATTTCATTGTCATAAATCAGATAAGTCGACACAAAACAGTGATAGGAAAACTGATTTTGAGAATAAATTTGTAATCTAAGATTTTTTTTTTTAATTTGACATTGTTTTGAGTTAATCTTTGCTACAGGTATGCAGACAGTTCTGTTTTCTCACTAGAAAGATAATGCCATTCTTCATAGTAGGGATGGTGTTTCAACTTTCTTATTTATTAACAAATCTACTAACATACTGCTTAACCTACTGTTACAAAATGAATTTTTGTGGTTCCACCCCCCAAGACCCTGAATTTATATGTTAAAGTACAACATGATGGTATTTGGAGATAAATATTTGGGAGGTAATTATGGTTGGATGAGGTCATGATGGTAGGACCTTAGTCTGGTAGGATTAGTGTTCTTAGAAAAGAGGAAAGACATCCAGCTCCTGCTCTTTTCCTTGAGTGGAAATCCAAGAAGGGCCATGAGCAACACAGCAAGAAGGTGGTCATCTGAACCCAATGGGGGAGCTCTAACCGGATGCAACCCTGCTAGCACCTTGATCCTGGGCTTCTAGTCCCCAGAATTTCTATGGAATTAATTCCTTTTAGTTAAGCCACTCAGTCTATAGTATTTTGTTATGGGAACCAAAGCCAATTGATATACTCACTATATTGTAAAATTTTAATTTTTTTTAATTGATAGACCAGATCTTGAATACTGAGTTTACATACAGTTGGTAGTAAACAGAATGAATTTGTCTTGATATGTTTCTTTGAAATTCAAGATTTTATTTTTACATGAATATCCTAAAAATGGCCAGTAGTTTCTTACATTAACTAAAAGTTTTGTATTAATTAAGTTGAGTTAACTGAATTCTGAAAGAACCATTTATCTTTTTAGGAGAACTTTTAGGAGAAAATCAATGAAAAGAGGATAAGAATATTACTTAAGGTTTATAAGTCCTTCCTTTTTCTTATTTGGCAAAGCCTCTTTACCACTTAAATGGAACATATGTATAAGCTTTCTGTAATATTTTCCTAGACAAATTATAGTTATGTACCCCCAAAAAACTCCTACTTAATTTTGTTCATACCCTGTCAGAACACTTACCACATTACACTAAAGTTATTTGTAGTGTCTACATTTTTATCTTCCCTCTCAAGCAGTGGAAATCCTTGAGGAAGGGGGCTATGCTGTCTACACCTCTTTATTTCATGAATCTAGGACACAGGTGTTGAGTTGATAGCTGATGAACTAGTGAATCAATGCACAAAGTATAGTAATAACTCAGATTAATGCAGCTTGTTCTTACCTCAAAGATTTATTGGGATAAAACTAACTGAAATATAACCATGTAACAGTACATTTTATTTCACAAATAGAGATCTCTTTCATTACAAAGCAGAGAACCACATATATCTAGAAGTTATAAGTAGAAAATTCACTCATGATAAAGGAATTTTGATAGAGAACTTGTAGGTAAGACTAAAGATTCAGAAGTATGCTGAATTACTCTATTAAAAGGATATAGTAAATGGTACATTAATACAAATCTCAGAGCTGAGGGAAAGGCAAGATGTAAATGTGATTAGGGATTTTACCCCTTGGTCATTCTGCTGGTGACATGATTAAAGTAAAAAGATAATATCTAAAAATTTTGAGAGAGAACTATTAATCCTGAAACTCATTTTAATCAATGAAGAGAAATTACTTGCATACATGTGTGCCTTTCTTAATTTTTCTGTCCTTCATGTATACAGAATTTAGTTGCTCATCCTGGGCATGCTATCTTCATTGATATGCATGGTTTTTGTTTATTATTTCTCACCTAATACCCACATTTCTAGTCCCAGTCATCTTCCCCTAGGCATACTTTCACTTATTTATGTATGTCCTTCCAAATTTTCTTTTCTGTTCAATAAAGTAATCTTAGACCCTTGATTTCTCTCTTTCACTCCTTGCATCCAATCAGCAACTCCTGAAATTTTATTTTTTAAGTTTTTATTTAAATTCCAGTTAGTTAACATACACTGTAATATTAGTTTCAGGTGTACAATATAATGATTCAGTACTTCCATACAACACCCAATGCCCATCACAAGGGCACTCCTTAATGTCCATCTCCTATTTAACTTATACCCCACCCACCACCCCTCTGGGAACCATCAGTTTGTCCTTTATAGTTAAGTGCCTGTTCTTGGTTTGCCTCTCTCTTTTTTTTTTTCCCCTTTGCTTCTTTGTTTTTTGTTTGTTAAATTCCACATATGAGTGAAAACATACAGTATTTGTCTTTACTGACTGGCTTATTTCCCTTAACGTAATGCACTCTAGCTCCATCTGCATTGGTGCAAATGGCAAGATTTCATTCTTTTTATAGCTGAGTAATATTCCTTTGTATACATATACCACATCTTCTTTGTTCTCTCATCAGTTGATGGGCACTTGGGCTATTTCCATAATTTGACTATTGTAGATAATGCTGTTATATAAACATCAAAGTGCATGGATCCCTTTGAATTAGTATTTTTGTATTCTTTGGGTAAATACTTAGTAGTGCAATTGCTGGATCATAAGGTAGTTGTATTTTTAACTTTTTGAGGAACTCCATACTATTTTCCATAATGGCTGCGCCAATTTACATTCTGACCAACAGTTCAAGAGGATTCCCCTTTCTCCACATCCTCATCAACACCTGTTGTTTGTTGTGCTGGTGATTTTAGCCATTCTGACAATTGTAAGGTGATATCTCATTGTAGTTTAGATTTGTATTTTCCTGATAATATTACTGTTGAACACGTTTTTATGTGTCTGTTGACCATCTGTAGGTCTTCTTTGGAAAAGTGTCTGTACATGTCTTCTGCCCATTTTTTTCCTTTCTTTTTTTTTTTTTTGTCTTTTGCCCATTTTTTTAATTGGATTATTCCCCTCTCTCCCACCCTCCATCAACCCTGTTTGTTCTCTGTATTTAAGAGTCTCTTATGGTTTGCCTCCCTCCCTCTCTGTTTATCTGTAACTATTTTTCCCCCTTCCCCTCCCTGATGGTCTTCTGTTAAGTTTCCCAAGATCCACATAGGAGTGAAAACATAGGATATCTGTCTTTCTCTGACTGACTTACTTCACTTAGCATAATACCCTCCAGTTCCATCCACGTACTGCAAATGGCAGGATTTCATTCTTTCTCGTTGCCAAGTAGTATTCCATTGTACATATAAACCACATCTTCTTTATCCATTCATCAGTTGATGGACATTTAGACTGTTTCCATAATTTGGCTATTCTTGAAAGCACTGCTGTAAACATTGGGGTACACGTGCCCCTATGCATCAGCACTCCTGCATCCTTTGGGCAAATTCCTAGCAGTGCAATTGCTGGGTCATAGGGTAGTACTATTTTTAATTTTTTGAGAAGCCTCCACACCATTTTCCAGAGTGGCTGCATCAGTTTGCATTCCCACCAACAGTGCAAGAGGGTTCCTGTTTCTCCACGTCCTCACCAGCATCTATAGTTTCCTGATTTGTTCATTTTAGCCACTCTGACTGGCATGAGGTGGTATCTCAGTGTGGCTTTGATTTGTATTTCCTTGATGATGAGTGACATTGAGCATCATTTCATGTGTCTGTTGGCCATCTGGTTGTCTTCTTTGGAAAAGTGTCCATTTATGTCTTCTTCCCATTTCTTCACTGCATTATTTGTTTTCAGGTGTGGAGTTTGGTGAGTTCTTTATAGATTTTGGATAGTAGCCTTTTATCCAGTATGTCATTTGCAAATATCTTTTCCCATTCCATCAGTTGCCTTTTAGTTTTGTTGATTGTTTTCTTTGCAGTGCAGAAGCTTTTTATCTTGATGAGGTCCCAATACTTCATTTTTGCTTCTAATTCCCTTGCCTTTGGAGATGTGTTGAGTAAAGCAGCTGTTATTCTTGACTATGTGTAGTGTTTATATTCTAGTGAGAAAGCACATAAAAAAATTTTAAGGCCAAGTAAATAAATGTATATATTATTAGGAGTTGTGATAAGTAATATAAGGAAAAAGAACATTTTCCACAAGTTATATGGGGGTCGGGGGATTTACTTTGAGTTGTGTTCAGGTATGGCTTCTCTGAAGAGAAAGCTTTTGAGCTGAGACCTGAAGATAAGAAGGCAATCCTACAAAGATCAGTAGACTAAGAAATATTCTGGAGGAACAGCCAGTGTGTTAAGAAAGGAACGACTCAGTGTGTTCAAAGGACTTGAGAGGCCATGTTCTCAAATAGAGTAATAGAGCTATAAGGAAGATGTGTTCAGTGAGTTAGGTGAAGTCATATCATTCTCATAAGAAATTTGTTCATGGAAGGCAGAGAAAAAGCAATAATTGGAAGAGATTTAGGAAGCAAGAAGTTTTTGTTATTTTGTTGTTTTGTTTTAACATAAATGAGAAAAATTGAATAGAGAGGGAATTTGGCGGAGATTAGAAAAGTAAGTAGTGGTTTCTATTTGTATGACTTTAGGCAAATTACTAAACAATTTGGCAGAATTCCCATGCCATTCAAGGCCAAAGATTGGCCTTTAAGATGTATTAACATTTCCTCCACTGGAGGGAAGGAGGAAGGGAACAAGAAGAGAACAGTGTAGATGCAAAGAAATGGGTGTGTAGGATTGGAGTCAGGATCGTGAGTAGTGTTGAAAGTATGGACTGAGGTCTTCTCTTTACTCAGTGAATAATAGGAAGGGCCATCCACTGATGAACAGTTAGTTACCTCTGAGGAATTTGGGTTAAATGGGGAACTTTGAAATGGTTGTTTCATGGACTGGAAGAATACATCAACTAGAGAAGTATCAAATATTTATGGTGGTATAGTCTGTCAGGTGACTTTCTTACACTGTGATAAGTTTCCTGGTATAGGCAGGATTGAATTTTGCCAGGTGCAGGCAACAGAAGGAGTTTAAGTATTAAAAAGTAAACAAATGAAGGATCACAAACTCTAGGGCTAAGAAAATGAATTGAAGACAACTGCTGTTGATACATGAGGAGTAAGGGGAGAGTGCACTTATAGTGGACTTACTGATCTTAATAGTGGGTGTAAATGGACAAAGCAGGCTACCAAGATCAGAACTGTTCATTGAGAATAAGATGTTCGAATTAGGACTGAAACCAGGTATGGTATCTTCAAGTGATAGAGGAAAATGTCCAGCATTTTAAAGACAGCAGCTTAAATGGGGGAATGATTGAGATTGGTTAGACATTTAAAAAAAAAAAAAAAAAAGAAAGGATTTGTGTTTGGTTTGTTTTGTTTTACTAAAAGTGGAGCGGGAAGAGTGGTTTGAAAGTAACACTGGGGAACAAAGAGGATGCCAATCAAATCTTTAAAATGTTGAGGAAATGTATCTAAACTACAGCTTTATTTATTTAGGCTGAAGTGCCTGTTGCCTTTCAAGAGAAATATTCTTTGGAGGGTGGTAGGGCAGACTTTTATTAAGGTCTGCAGCGGATGCTAACTGCAAAGACTGTAGCACTGGCTCTAGCAGGTGGTCTCTGCAGCAGTGTTTTCTGCATAAGAGAGCTAAGGTGATTACTGGGCTTAGCATCCAAGATATAATGAAGTGAAAAAGCAGATTATAGTAATGGGATACATGGTACATAAAATTTTATATAGCTTATCCCAGATTCTTTTCTAATACTAACTCAGGAGATGTTAATTTTGGCTCCAAAATTTTAATGATATGTGGTCAAAGAAGTTCATGAAAGGCTCAAAGGAAATTTATTCCTTCTAAGACCGTTTAAGAAACTCATAGTATACATAGTATTTGAAAGGTATAAGAGACACTTCAAAGTTAAACAAATATATACATAATTCTTATAACCCTGCTTATAATTTTGTATTGATAAAATATTCTTCAGAGTGAAAAACATTTTTATCAGCACACTTCTAAATATCCCACATTAGTGTCTTGCCATAAGAGAAGGAAGGGCTGGTACAGAGAGATGTCAGGATGTTCATCATACTGTTAATAGCATTCACTTCTGGGTAATGGATTTTCATATCTTTCCTATTCTTTGTTTTATGTCTTTGAATTTTTATGATGAACAAACATCATTTTTATAATGAGGAAGTATTTCAAATAAGTGGGGAAAACCGAATCACTTGGGAATAATATAGTAAAATCCTTTTCTCATATTTCACATCAAACTATATTTCTAAAGAGTTAAATTTTAAATATAATAAATGGAATTATAGAAGTATGGGAAGAAAATAGAATGCCTTAAACTCTTGGAGTGGGAAAATAACAAAAACTATATCTAGTGATCAGATAGTGATAGATAGTATTTAGTACTATTCTCCATATGAAGGACCCAAGACTGTTTGGAGAAATGTTTGATTCAAAGGAATACATAGAAGGGTGCCTCAGTCGGTAGAACATCTGACTCTTGATCTCATGGTCATGAGTTCAAGCCCCACGTTGGGTGTGAAGCCTACTTTAAAAAAGAAAAAAAAATTCAGTTCAAAGGAAAGACACGGAGACACCTATAATGTCTTTGTATGTTTAGAAGTGCTTAAAGAATGATGAGGACAGGGCATGTCAAAAGGATACAGAAGCCATCTCAGTGGAGCTCCCACTGGACAAATAGGTGAAATTTGAGAATCAGAATAAATAACGATAATAAGTGGATTATAACCCATTTAATAAAACAGGATGCCATGAGTACATATTGATACAAATGAATGAATAAATAAATTACTGAGGAAAAAGATATTTACATAACCACAGGGTACCTTCCCACAAAATGTTTATTGACTATAAAGGGTAAAGAATAATTTTATGACTGTAAACAGTAAGGACTATAAAGTTATGCCTGGCAGACATAACTTTAATCAAGTTAATGTCCACAGTTATAGGGCAAATTGAAGTCATGTATCATCTGATAATATGCAATGTGAATATAGGAATGCTCCTGTGGTATTTCTACCAAATATACATAATTTAAATCTAATCGTAAGGAAATAACAGACAAACCCAAATTGGAAAATATATATGTTAATATTTTTAGTAAATTGAGAGATTTTTTAAACTGGTAACAAGATGAATATCCTAATACAAAAAGGGGAAAAGATAACAATGGGATGTTCTTGAAAGAGGAAACAAAAATAGCTACCAGGCCTTACTAGTGATCAAAGAAATGTAAACAAAAACCATTTTCCAACTATTGGATATTTAAAATTATAATACCCTGTGTTAAAGATGGTGTGTTTGTCACTCATGTTAACTGTAGCAGTGTACATTGTTAAAACAATCCTAGGAAAGGGTATCAAAAGTTGAAGTGTACATTATCATTGCTGCCATTGCCCCATATCTAGGAATTTCTCATAAAGAAATAATGATACAAGTTAACAAAGATGTGTGTACAAGAATGATTATCAAAATCTGTTTGTAATAGTGAAAATCTGGAGATAACCTAAGAATTGTCAGTATAGATAGGTTGAATAAACTATGTTACACCCACATAATGAAGTACCTTGCATGCAAAGTGAGAAAATAAAATCAAAGTAGATTAAAAACAATATATGTAATATATGATGTGTATATGTAGAAAGTGATCTGCAAAGATAACAGTTATGATCTCTGAGTGTTTGAATTATGGGTGATTTTGCCTTTTTTTCCTTTTCTTTTTATAAACCTTCTTGTGAGACAGCATAGTTTAGATAGGAGCCCTTTGGTTAGACAGTCTAGATTTGAATCCTGAATTGTCCACTTAGTAGCTGTGTGGCATTATACAAGTTACTTTCCTTCTCTGGCCTCATATTTCTTAGGCTTCAATAGAAGTAATAATAATGGAAACTACTTCTCAGGATTATTAAATGAGATAACAAAAATTTACTACTTTGCAAACACTGGCTAGCAGAGGACTGACTTAATGAATTTTGGCTTCCATCATTATTATTTCTGCTTATAAGTTTGAAATTTATTCTAATAAACCTTTTTATTAATAGGCCAATCAATAAAGCTATTTCTCCTTTGGGAATGTAACTACTTAAGCAAATATTTTTTATTCTAGACAATCAGCTTTCTTTTCCCTGTCATATTCTTTCTTTTGAGAAAAACACATTTGGAAATCAATTCCTCCTTAAATAGAAGTCTGTGAATGAACAGTAGCCAAATTTCCTGTGCCTTCTACACTACTTAGCTCACTCCTGAAAGCTTGTTAAAACACTTGATAACAGAATGCTTCTTGCTACTCGTCAGCCCATCTGACTTTCATCCATCCTGCAACTGGAGCATTACTATGTTATATTGACAACATGGGTACTGATAATAGCTAACAATTACTGAAAACTGATTTTCCCTCAGGTATTAACATATTATTTTGTTATTTCATTTAATCCTTACAAAATGTCATGAAGTTTATAATATCACCACTTTAAACATGAGGAAATAGATACATCAGGCTTAATTAATTTATTTAAAGTCATACAGGGACTCAATCTCAAGGGACTCCAAATAGTCAAAGCAGTCTTGCAAAAGAACAAGGTTGGAGGTCTTACACTTCCAGATTTCAAAATGTTTTACAAAACTACAGTAATCAAAGCAGTATGGTTTGGTACTGGCATAAAGGCAGATATTTAGATCAATAGAATATAATAAAGGACCCAAAAGTAAACCCTGGCAGATATGGTCAAACAATCATCAAGTGTGCTAAGACCATCTAAGGGGAAAGAGCAGTCTTCAATAAATGATATTGGGAAAACTGGATATCCACATGCAAAGGAATAAACATGGACCTTTATCTTATACTGTACAAAAATCAGCTCAAAATGGATTAAAAACCTATCCATAAGCCCCTAAACTATAAAAGTTGTAAAAGAAAACGAAGGGGTAATCATGACATTGGATTTGACAGTTATTTCTTGGATATAATACCAAAAGCACAGGCAAAAATAGATAAATGGGACTGTTTCAAACTTAAGCACTTCTGTGCATCAAAAGACACCATCAACAGAGGGAAAGAGCAGCCGAAGTAATGGGAGAAAATCTTCTATCTGATAAGGAATTAATATGCAGACTATATAAAGAACTACAACTCAACAACAACAAATAGACTGATTAGAATCTGGGCAAAGGATTTGAACAGATATTTCTCCAAAGATAAATACAAATGGTTATTTATACTTTCTTTTTTCTATACAAACCTCCAATATACTTAACCAATATACTTGCAAATCTTTATTCTTAGCTTATGACCTCACTGAGAAAACAGAAGCAACCAGCAGAGACATCTATCGCTACATTTACCACCCATCAGCATCTGTACTGACATAATACTCTCCCCGACGTTACCATAGGTGAACTATCCATTAAACTTTTTTTTTAAGCTCTATGCCCAATGTGGGGCTGAACTCACGACCCTGAGATTAAGAGATGTACTGCCGACTGAGCCAGCCAGGCACCCCAATAGGTGAACTATTTAAACACCTATACTAAAGGCCTATTGAAGTTTGAGGTCATGAATTTACAGTGAGACAAGTCCAGTTAGATGGGGCCATTTCTCCCACCACTTTTAGCTGTAATGATGCAAATGTAGAGTGGGCAGAGAGTTGAATTTAGCCTCATAGTTTTGCTGAGCAAGTGAGACGATGGAAGAAAAGAGCAATTAAGTAGGGGCACGGATTGACCATGAATCAGGATGGTTAAATAGTTGAAAAAGTGTATGAAGGGGAGTGAGTGAAGAGGTGGTAGACAATGGTATGGAGGTTTCAGTGTGGTCAAATGATTGCATATGTACTCTAGGTAGAAGAATAGGAGGTGGTGGTTGTGGGGAGGAGAGCGCATGAACTGAAATTGAATAGGCATAGCATTTATTGATAATGGCAAGGTCTAAGGTATGATCATAAGAGTGAGCATCATAGGGGTGCCTGTGTTTGAATGTCCAACTCTTGATCTCAGTTCAAGTCTTGATCTCAGGGTCTTGAGTTCAAAAAGACCCCCTTGCTTGCTCACAGATATCATCCCATAGGATGTTACTCTAGCAATTCTTCCATCTCTCTCCTGTATCACTAACATTCCCTTTCTACTAGATGCATTCTATAATATATAAACATATTCTTATCTCTTCCTTTTAAGAAAGTAAAAACATCTCCCATCCCACTTCCTATGGCAGCTACTAGTCTATTTTTCTGCACCAGAACTCCTTGAGTTTTCTAATATTTGGTGTCTCCAATTCCTTCCCTACATTTTCACTTAAAATCCATTCTAACTAGGCTTAAACCAGCATCATTCCAGTAAAGCTGTTTCAGCAGTTCAAGCCCCATGTTGCACTCTGCTCTGGGCATGAAGCCTACAAAAAAAGGTGAGCGTCATAGGTAGGATGAAGACAAGATCATTGGGAGAGAGGTGGTCAGGAAACTGAAAGGCCAGTATGTTTGAAAGATAATTGATACCCAGAGTTGGATAGATGACAGCAATAATGATGGGTAGTAGGACATAATCTAATGACTTATTAACATTAGTAAGCAAAGGAAATCAGAGTAATGTTGAACTGAAGTATTTTTCATAAAACACTATAACCTCTCTCAACACTATCTCTATCAGACAGTGGATTATTTGACCAATGCATGCAATTCTTGCATCCTCATGTTCTTAGCATTTTCCCAACTGTGACTCAGGTGTGTGCTGGTCATTACTCACCTTGCATTTCTAGCCTCTATATGTTCTACTCTTAGTTGAGTATTCATGGTGAAAAGAATCAAACTCTGTTGTTAGGTTGAAAAGCATCAGAAAAGAAAAATCAATGACAGTCTTCAGGGTAATAGTAATGGAATTTTTAACTTGAAAATTACTTGTGAATAGACTTCACAGTCTCGATAGCCACATGCAAATTATATGCTAATATAACTTTAGCTCAGCAAATCATTTTACACAATTAGTTGAGACATTTGATATTGTGCCTACTGCCCTATAAGTATATCTCACTATTTGCCATAAATGAATATTTGAAATACATGTGTAAATAGTATTTTGGTAATACAAGTCATATTTTCCCAGTGATTTGCATAATAATATCAAAAATGCTTCATCTTCACTTTAAATTAATCCTAATTGAGAGTGATAACAGTTTTTCTTCTTAAGTGTCTTTCAGGTAGTTAAATCAATATTTAAATGCACCAGAAGTTCTTATTTTTTAAAAGCAGCAATTAAGCATTGTAATGAGAAAAATCAGTCTAAAGAAAAAGAAAAATCATTCTCGAGACATTAATTTTACATCAGGAGGGACAAGAGAGATTATCTAGTGCAATTCTGTCACATGAGAAAATTCTGAAGCCCAGAACAGAAAAATTAAATACTTTGCCTCATTATCACACATTTAGCTATANTTTTGAAAGTTATTCCATATATATATAATTTTATTTTTATAATTTATCTTTTCACAAATAAAATCTTGTCTTTTGTTATCCAAGCTTTTTTGATGTTGTTACATTTATTCCTTGATCACATTGACACTTTTGTAAGTATTCCTTTGTTCATTGTTTGAGAAACTCTAAGGTACTTAACTGCTATTTATTATGTGCTTGATTTCTTTTCTAGATATACTACAGCTATACCTTCACCCAGATATAGTAAAGCAGATTGTTTTTATCTTTCTTAACAAGATTTACAAAATTACTTTTCATGAAAAAACCCTTGCCATTTGTTGATAGAAATTGAAGTTCTCTGATACAAATGTCTATCAGAACCCTTGCTGAAAATTGAGAAGGGGGGAGAAGTGATAGGTACAAAAGTCTCATTTTTTTTTCTATAAATTAAAAAAAATGTTGAACTTGATCATCAAAATTTAGATTTACATTTTGTGTCTTTGGACCACTTTTTTACATGTTTAATATTAATATGAAGAAATAAAATAATATAAAAAACATGGTAATAAAAGCAGACATATGGAACAATTTTATTTTTTTAACAAAAATATTTTTAAATGCTTGGCATTTTAAAGATAAAAGTTAAAGTTCTAATAATTGTTTTTATGTTCTTATATGTTATAGTTTTAAGGAGAAATTGTGGTAACTCAAGTTAGATCATTTTACCATAAAATTTGTTGAAAATTAGGAAAATTGTATAAAATAGCATACATGTTTTGAAATGTGCTGTCTTTGGGACATGTTTTAAATATTTTGATAATGTAACCTTTGTTAAATGCTTGGAAACATCAATAAGGGAGACAGGGCATATTTGTAACTAGATTTCCTTCTGCCAGCTCCTGGTTTATAAGTTACTATACTGCTGAATAGCAACAAAAAGACAACAGCCTCAAAATTAAAGGAGTTTAACTTAAAAAAAAAATTTTAGATGACAATAGGAGATATTTTTATCAGTAAAGATTATTTCAAGTATTGCTGACAAGGAAATATATCTCATGGAGATTAAAAATACTTGGTAGTATTTTAATATCAATACCATATAAACTAGTTCAGTTTTAAATGCTATAATCCCATGCATCATAAATGAATATTATCAATTTATATACCTAAATGTATTGTTTTTTTCCCATTTAATTTGTTATCAGAGTGTGTATTGTCCTAGAAATCTAATTAGTTTGGGGAAATGTATTGCTTGTAAAGTTCTGAGCATTGTTGGTGATTGGCTTGTTTTGTGTTAGTGATAAATAAGGAAAGAGATTAAAATGTATTGGCTTTATGTCTTTGGTTGTGGTTTTTTTCTGATATCAAACCTCTCTACCACTTTTGAAGAGAATCTTACCTCTACTATGGTTACTTTAACAGACTGGGAGAATACGAAATAAATAACTGATTGTATTGGATGAATAGTGACAACAAAAAACTAAAAACTAATTTGTGTATGTGGTGTTAATAATGTACCTCAGTTAGCAAATTTACTACCAAGCACTTAAGGCAGATTTTATTACTGAACAATTTGGGGCAGAAGGAAAAATGTTTAAGATACTTTTTGTAATGTATTAAATAATAATGGTCTTGGGTGGATTCATTATTGGTGGATTCAAATGAACTGGATGTATTCTTGATCTACCGTTGGCTGAAATTCATTTCATAATCTGACACCTTGGAGCAGAGTTTACCCGTCGTGCAAATCTAATTGATTCAGATAGGAATTGAATACGCTGCATTCATACAGCAGCAGCATATTCTGAAAGTTAAGCTAGCCAGAACAAATATGTTATTTATTCATATATATTTATGTATTTACATATATTTAAATACCCATATATTTATGAAATAGTCACATCACTGTCTTTACAGAATATCATTTTTATAGACAGATTTCTTTATTCATGAAACTGGAAAAATGTGACCATGTGATTCAATGTATCTTCATTGAAAATGGAGATATGTGAGAAATAACCATACTGCCAAAGCCTTCAACTGGAGCCATATTGGTTTTGCATGTAACAGCATTCTTTTTTTAAAGAATTCACACTCTGTGTGAATGGGGGAGAGACAGAGAGAGAGAGAGAGACAGAGTCTGAAGCAGGCTCCAGGCTCTGAGATGGCAATACAGAGCCCCATGCGGCTCGATCCCACAAATAGCGAGATCATGACCTGAGTCAAAGTCAGACACTTAACTGACTGAGCCACCACAGCGCCCCACATATAACAGCATTCTTTTCTCTTGGTTTTCTTTCTTTTTCTTTTTCTTTTTGTTAGTTGCTTTAGGGCTAGCTGTTGCTGTTCAATAAAATATTTGCAGAGATATGCATATATCTCTTTTACTTTAGGTCTTTATTCTGCATGTGTGATTGCTTTACTTAGGATCACAATAGTGCAAATACTTTTGTATTTTTAAAGTCACCACAGCTTTTACAGCATTAGTTACTAAAATATCTGTGAAATAGCTATGTTCCAGATCCTCGTTATCATGGCATTTAATGTTTAGCCATAGCACACATCCGTTATCAAGAATACTAAACTCAGACAATGTTAAACCAGATTTTCTTCATTGTAACTATATTTGCCTTGAGGTGTTTTAGAACATTTGTAAAAAAAAATTTTTTTAAGAAGTTCTATGCCTAATATGAGGTTTGAACTCACAATCCCAAGTTTGAGTCTTATGCTGTGCCAGCTAAGCCTCCCAGCCTCCCCATTTTTCTAAAATATTTTAAAACAGTAACATTAATACTAATATTCATATGAGAGATGATGTCTTCTTAAATTTATTTATTATTTTCCATATACATTTATTTTATTGCTTTCATTTTACAAAATAAAAATTATACTCATCTTCATATGTCTTAAAAGATCAAATTTTTTAATCACTATTATTTTAGCAGTTTGTTCTAAGAAAATTAAAACTTTTCTGGAAGATGAGCTCAGGTGATTGGGACACTGATTCAGGTGTACTTGGCATAGCAGTTCATTAACTATGTGTTAATTATCCATGATTACTCCTGAAAAGCTATAGTGGCTTCATCCTTTAGGTTGCTTCATTAAATCATTAATTTTCTTGTAGGTAACTAAGCTTGACATAATTAAGACATCTCAGTCTCCACAGATTTTTATCTTCCCATGATGTCAAGAACACTGAGCTAGTTAATATAAGGCATTGTAATATATTCCTGGATGTACTGACTTTATATTTTTAAAATATTTATCCTATTTTGATTCATTTTATATGTTAGTAATCTCATAAACTTCAATTACTTCCTCCATGTTGTAGCTTAGATTTTGAATTGCCTGTGTAATATGCCCAATTCTGTATTTGAACCACTTCTTACCAACAGTTCTTTGACCCATGGCTACATAAAGTTGCTTCAGTTTATCCAGAACATCATATATGAGGAAGGATTTGATGGATCCAATCCCCAGGTATGGAGTACCTTCAAAGTCTTTTATAATCATGTATATAATGTTGTTTTTAAACTCTCTAGGGGTAAACCCAGAAGGTTTTAGAATAATTAACAGTGAACAAGCTGTTTCCAAACACAGAATATGTAAATAAGCAGGACACAGGCAGCCTTCATTTGATTTTGAATGTGTAGGGTTTTAGTTAAATTCTAAATGGATGCAGAAAAGATGTACAAATACATTGTCAACATAAATTATTTTTAAATATGTATTTGTGGCACCTGAAATAACTAAACTGCCATGTTTTGAAAATTACTCCTAAAATTGCAAGACTTTATTTTCATATCTAAATTTTTTTAAGTTTATTTATTTGGTTTGAGAGAGAGGGGAGAGTGAGCAGGCAAAAGGCAGAAGGAAGGAGAGAGAGAATCCCAAGGAGGTTCTATGCTGTCAGTACAGAGCCCAACACAGGGCTCAGTCCCATGCGCCATGAGATCATGAACTGAGCCAAAACCAAGAGTCAGATGCTTAACCAACTGAGTCACCCAGATGCCCCTTATCCCCCTTATCCAGAATTTTCTATTTGTCATTCAGTCCTTAATTGAATTACCTTGTAAGAATTAGTTATTTTAAGAATTGATTTCTTGTTATATCATGCTTTAAGTTGTTTCACTGAATAAAAACTGCATTTTTATTTGCTATATTAAAATATTTTATAACAATTAATTCTCTGTAGCTCTGTTTTTAAAAATGCAAGTTTT
Organism: Crocuta crocuta; assembly: GCF_008692635.1. NCBI lineage: Eukaryota > Metazoa > Chordata > Mammalia > Carnivora > Hyaenidae > Crocuta > Crocuta crocuta. The sequence goes on along the minus strand of NW_027531873.1, from coordinate 2,947,843 downwards.
TAAATTCCCACTATTAAAGATTCCAAATTCCCACTATTAAAGATGTTCTGGTTACTTTAACTTAAACAAAATGAGAGAAATTTTATTTCCAGTTATCATGCCATTTAGAAATATTTCTTGGCAATTTTAATTCCTAAAGCTGCTAAAGATTTTCAGTTCATTTATATTATTTTAACAGAATTATTTCCAGAGCACCATTATTTTTATTGAAGAAAGCAAAGAATCCAAAAATCTTATTTTTGGCATTATCAACTACATTTACTCGTAATCAATAAATTTTTAAGTATTCTTATGAACTTTACTGCTATATTTAATGTTTTTTCCACAGCAAGATAAATAATTTTTAAATTTGTTTTGATCAATTTAATACAAAGTTGAAAATACTTATATGTGTGGTGAAGCATATACATTTATTTGTAAATGGCTTTTCACATCTGTTACAGTTTTTGTGTTGGTCCTTGGTTTTTAATACAATTTTACCTTGTTTATTGTTGCTCTGATTTTGGTCCTATCTAAGATTTATGGGTACCATGTCCTCCCTTTGGTGGCATTGCCTGTCTGGAGAGGTAAATTGGTCCCTGACAGACACCTCTCCCCATGCGCTGTGGTTACTATGGAAACAGGCATGTCATAACAGTTCCTATGATACTGTGTGCAGAGCTCCTGTTCTTACAGGATAATGACACATCTTCTAAGAGCAAGAAATTTTATAAAATACAAAAAATCAAAGGCAATAGCAAAGAAATACACACATACTTGTATGTATATGTGTATATATATGTACACATATATATATATTTACATACATACATCCATTCAAAGGATTCTTGATAAGTAAGCTATTATTGGAATAGAATGAAACGTTTGTTTTCTTGACTGTTAATTTGAGTATGAAAAACACCACCATTTTCAATAAATAGTATTTTATTTCATGAAAGTTGGTAAACTGAACTGATTTGTCTCTGAACCAGGTTCTACAACTATTGATTTTATAAAGGTTAAAAAGGTTGAGGTAAGCATTTATATGGTGAATACCAAGAATGCTGAAAATATTTACAACATACCAGTAAGTTATAAAATATATTTCCAATTTTATTGGAACTAAAATATAGCTAGTAAATTTCCATGTCATTATATTATAGAATGTGTCATTTGCTAAATTACTTCATCTATACATCTGTCTCAGAAAATTTAGATGAGTTCAAGAAGCCATAAAAATACATCTATCAAGCACTGCTTCAAAAAATATTTTTATTGAGGGGCACCTGGAGGGCTCAGTCAGTTGAACGTCCGACTTCGGCTCAGGTCATGATCTCGCATTTCGTGGGTTCGAGCCCCGCGTCGGGCTCTGTGCTGACATCTAGCTCAGAGCCTGGAGCCTGCTTCTGAGTCTGTGTCTCCCACTCTCTCTGACCCTCCCCTACTCTCTCTTGCTCTGTCTCTCAGAAATAAATAAAAAATTAAAAAAAAAATTTTATTGAGTCAAAATAATGTTCTGATACTGAAATAAATTCTTCTTTTTAAAAGGAAATTTTCGGAGCACCTGGGTGGCTCAGTCTGTTAAGCATCCGACTTCGGCTCAGGTCATGATCTCACGGTTCATGGGTTTGAGCCCCATGTTAGGCTCTATGCTGACAGCTAGCTCAGAGCCTGGAGCCTGCTTCAGATTCTGTGTCCCCCTCTCTCTCTGACCGTCCCCTGTTCACGCTGTCTCTCTCTCTCTCTCTCTCTCTCAGAAATAAAAAACAAAACAAAACAAAACAAAAACATTAAAAGGAAATTTTTATCTTACTTTCTGTATCACAACATTTTCAAATAAATTTACATTTTCAAATAAACTAGTTTATTTGAAATAGGCTATAAGGAAATGAGTATTATATAGTACTGTATAATTATCTTTGTAGTAAGTAAGTAAGTAGTGTAGCTCATCTGTAAAAATATTTGGGGTGGAGATGTTTGCAAATTGCTGTCATAATTTCATTTAAGTTATGATTTTTAAATATTTAAGAACTATACAGTAAAAATGAAATTTCAACATTGATTTTACTTAAATATCCAGATTAAATATTTTAGATGTTCTCATAGGAATAAATTTAATACTTATTATTTGGCTTTCAACAAGTTTGTTTTTTAATTTGTTTATGCCTCAAAAATTATACTTAAAAAATCTAGATTATGCTTCACAGTGTTCCCATTATTATATAGCATAGCAAAAAATTATATGTCTGAAATGACACAGAAAATTTATAAAGCAGTCTTTGGTTTTGCACTTACTATTATATTTTTAAAATGTAAATGTATTCTGGGGCACCTGGGTGGCTCAGTAGGTTGAGTGTTCGATTTTGGCTCAGGTCATGATCTGAGTTTGTAAGTTCAAACCCATGTTGGGCTCTGTGCTGGCAACTCAGAGTCTGGAGCTTGCTTTGAATTCTGTGTCTCATTTTCTCTCTGCCCCTCCCCCACTTGTGCTCTGTCTCTCAAAAATAAATAAATGTAAAAAAATTTTAATAAAAATAAATAAAATATAAATGTATTCCCAAGGTGCCTGGGTGGCTCAGTTGGTTGAGCGCCCAACTTCAGCTCAGGTTATGGTCTCCCAGTTTGTGGGTTTAAGCCCGGCGTCGGTCTCTGTGCTGACAGCTCAGAGCCTGGAGCCTGCTTCAGATTTTCTGTCTCCCCCTCTCTCTCTGCCCCTCCCTGCTCACACTCTGTCTCTCTGTCTCTCTCTGTCTCAAAAATAAATAAACATTTAAAAAAATTGTTAATATATAAATGTATTCCCTATGTGAAGTATCANNNNTTGAAGTATTATGCTCTAATATGTTTTCATGTGCTAAGTACCTACCTCACTTAAATATCTTATTCATTCTTTGGCTTAATATTGTTCTTTTTATATATGTATATTACATACACATATAATATATATATGTGTGTGTGTGTGTATCAGCGTATCTGTCATAGTCACTAAACTTCTATAGCTCTCCTGCACCTATCAGCATTTTTATTATAAACTTAGCAAATCTTTTTGGGGTTTTGTTTGTTTGTTAGTTTTTTTAAATGTTTTATTTATTTTTGAGAGAGAGTCAAAAGACTGAACCACCCAGGTGCCCCTAGCAGATCTTTTTTGATACAATAGTTGGTAATGGTGACTGGGTTAAAATACTTTTTTTCTGAAATGTTGACAGGGAAACCTGTTGGTTTAAGGGAGAAAACATTTTCCCCATTAGAATTGTAATAATAAGTTTCCAATTATTTCCATGCACCAGGTTTTGCTAAGGTCTCCTTACTTTGCCCAGAAATTTTACCAGATTGATGGGGCGCCTGGGTGGCTTAGTCCATTAAGCGTCCGACTTTCGCTTAGGTCATGATCTTGTGGTTCTTGGGTTCGAGCCCCGCGTCAGTCTCTGTGCTGTCTGCCAGCTCAGAGCTTGGAGCCTGTTTCAGTCTGTGACTCCCTCTCTCTCTGACCCTCCCCTGCTCACGCTGCCTCTCTGTCTCTCTCTCCTAGAAATAAATAAAACATTAAAAATATATATATATAAAAAAGGAATTTTACCAGATTGCTAAAGAAAGAATTTATAGAGGTGCCTGGGTGGCTCAGTCACTTAAGCTTCTGACTTGTGCTCAGGTCATGATCTCATGGCTTGGTTTTGAGATTAAGCCTCCATTGGGCTCTGTGCTGACAGCTCAGAGCCTGGATCCTGCTTCAGATTCTGTGTCGCCCTTGCTCTCTGCCCTTCCCCCACTTGTGCTCTGTTTCTCAAAAAATAAATTAAAAAATTTTTTTAATTAAAAGTAAAGAAAGCATTTATAAAACATTTGTTCAGTTAGAATAACCCTAACAGTAGAATTTGTTATAAATACCTCTCTGGCAAACACTTATTGATAATCATCATAGGTTTTATTTAATGGATTTTAAATGCTCTTTTCCCAAGAAATATCAGTCACTTGCTATCAGTAGTCTTGAGTTCCAGATAGTCATTTGTTCAATTTTTTTTATTTTTTTCAACATTTATTCATTTTTGAGAGACAGAGACAGAGCACAAGTTGATGAGGGGCAGAGAGAGAGGGAGATACAGAATCTGAAGTGAGCTCCAGGTTCTGAGCTGTCAGCCCAGAGCCTGACGCAGGGCTCGAACCCACCAACCGTGAGATCATGACCTGAGCCGAAGTTGGACGCTTAACCAACTGAGCCACCCAGGTGCCCCAGAAGTAAAAGAGGTATCCTGTTGGTTAACTAAACTTAATGTGTTTATCTCCCCCTCAACACACACACTTCTTTAGAAAAAGCAGAAAAACATTTTAAGAATAGGAATCCAGAATCTTGGTTCACCTTTGTGGGGAGATGACATTTGCTGTACGGAAAACTGCGACAACAGCCACAGCCTTACAAAGTTCTTGTATGTCCTCCGAGGTCTTCTGCGAACCTCTCTTTCAGCCTGTGTCATCACAATGCCAACACATCTCATCCAGGTAAGAGTCTTTCCAAAAGTTCTTTCCCCTAACTAGTACTACATAATGAAGAGCAATATGTAAACACTAGGAGTCTGAGTCTGATAAATTATCTTCATATGCCATTTAAGTAAAAGAGATTTCAGAGATGCCAGAGAGCAAAATGTTCTTTACTTTAGATGTTAAATTGTTGTGTATTTGTGGTTTTAATATACAGTGAGTATATGGTAAGTCCATCTTTAGTAATGTTATTATTTTTTTCTTTGATTTCTCATAAATGCATAGTATCATGATGTCAGGTTGATTTTTTACCGATATCTTTTCATTAATCATTAGATTAATCATAAAGATCTATGATCTGGACAAAGATCCTAAAGAAATATTTATACACCCATAATCAAGCATTATTTATAATAGCTAAAATGTGGAACCAATCTGAGTATCCATTAACAGATGAATTGGTAAGATGTGACCTATATTGCAGTGGAATATGTGGAATATTATTCAGCCTTGAAAAGGAAGGAAATTATGGGGTGCCTGAGTGGCTCAGTCAGTTAAGTGGCTGAGTTCAGCCCAGGTCATGATCTTGTAGTTCGTGGGTTCAAGCCCCTGGTTGGGGTCTGTACTTACAGCTCAGAGCCTGGAGCCTGCTTCAGGTTCTGTCTCTCTCTCTCTCTCTCTCTCTCTCTCTCTCTCTGCCCTTCCTCCTATCGTGCTCTGTCTCTCTGTCTCTCAAAAAAATGAATAAAAACGTTAAAAAATTTTAATGAGAAAAGAAAAAGAAGGAAATTCTGACATGCTGCAACACTGATGAATCTTGAGGACATTATCCTAAGTGAAATAAGTCAGTCATAAAAAGACAAATACTGTGATTCCATTTATATCAAGTACTTAAAGTAGTAAAAATCATAGAAACTGAATATGGTGGCTACCCTGGGCTGGGGGAAGAGGGAATGGCAAGTTATTTAATAAGTACAAAGTTTCAGTTTTACAAGATGAAAACATGTCTGAAACGGTTGGTGGTGGTGGTGGCACAACATCATGAATGTACTAAATAACACTGAATTATATGCTTAAAAGTATTTAAAATGGTAAATTTTATGTTACATATATTTTCCCATGTTCAAAATTTTGAAGAAGAAAAGGGGGGGTGCACCTGGGTAGCTCAGTCCATTGAACCTCTAACTCTTGATCTTGGCTCAGGTCATGATCTCAGAGTTCATGAGTTCAAGCCCTGTGTTGGGCTCTATACTGACAGCGTGGAGCTTGCTTGGGATTCTATCTCCCCTTCTGTCTGCCCCTCCCCTGCTTGTGTGCATTCTCTCTCTCTCTCAAAATAAACACTAAAAAAATCCTTTTAAAAAAAGAAAAGATGAAAGCTGATCTGAATAGGACAAGTCCCCTTCTTCCCTTGCTGTTTCTATTTATAAACCTCCTGAAACTACAGTCTTCAGGAAAAAAGGTCTATCTCCCCAGATAGAAAAAGAGGGTTCTTTGTAAGATTTGCCTCATCAACTCAAAAAGTCCTTTTCTTAAGAGTGTTCAAAAGGCTGGCACACCTGCCTGGCTCAGTCAGAAGAGCATGCAACTCTTGATCTCATGGTCATGAGTTCAGGCCCCACACTGGGTATAGAGATTTACTAAAAACTTAAAACTTATTTTTTTTTTTTTACAAAAAGTATTCAAGAAGCGAGTTTGGGACAATTTTCATCATTATTGTTATTTTATAGGTAATAGAGAATCTACAATTACATCGTATGTTTTTCCACAATATTATTAAATATATTTTTATAACATCATAATATTAGAAATAATATAAATGAAAAAATCACCTGCAGTGAATAGAATAGAATGTGAAAGTCAAAATAAACTAAATCACTGAAAAAATTTTTTCTAATGTACATACTAAAACACTTTGGTATGAAATGACTTTTGTAGCAAACAGTTTTGAGCTTTGTTTTCCTTTACTTCTCTAGGAAGACTCAATAATAATAATGATGGCAGCTAACAAATACGAAATACTTAAAGTCAAGATCTTATAGTTCTTATAAAATTCTTATATAATTACTGTTGTAATCTCCATTTTACCTGTAAGGAAACTGAGATACAGAAAAATTAAGAAACTAGATCAATATTTAATACCTGAGAAACCATGGTTTGAACCTAGAAAACTGGGTTCCAGCACCACATACTAGAATATGTAACACGTTTTTATTCTGAAACTCATTTTCTCAAAACTAGTAGAGCTCATATTTTTTTCTCTTGGAGTTAGAAAGGACACGGGCCTATCTGAGCTAGGCCTCTGCCTTTGGATGAGTAAAGTATCATCCCAGTTTTGCAACTGAGGTCCAAACAAAATGACCTGTTCAAGCAAATCACAGAAACAAAGACTACCCTTGGTAAAATCTCACAGGTCTATGCAAACTCTACATTTAATTAAATTAACAGAAAGAAACACTAACAGAAATTAAATTAACAGAAATAAAAGGCATAATTGAAATATGGAGTTTGCCAAGGAGATAAAGAAATGCCACTTAAGTTAATTAACATTAATTAAATTAACAGAAATATAAGATATAATTGAAATTTGGAGTTTTCCAAGGAGATAAATGCCATTTTAAGAAGCTGTATCTAAGCATACTGTGTAAGGGTTAAAGCTGAGACATTGTATAAGGCCTATTAAGTTTGTGAAGCGTGTCATAATCCTTGAACTTTCCTTCAATCTACAAGAGAAAGACTTTGTAGTTTACTCATATTTGCTTTTAAGAAAAAGTCACTATTTTAAATGACTATTTAAAATTTATAAGATAGTCCGATGTAGCACCATATTCCTTCCTGCACAAGTAGAGAGAGCAGTGTAATTGACAGCATAGCCCAATACATTGTCAGTGACTTGTGCTTTTGAGCTTTCTGAGGGTTACCATAGCAACTTTCTGCTATTCAAGTTAGCATTCCTCTTTAATAATTACAAACTTTGAGCAAAAGAAAAATTAGATCTTAATCAGAAAAAAACTTTGACCTTTCACATCAAGATATCTTTTTTTTGTTTGTTTAAGTAAACTCTAACCCCAACATGGGACTCAAACTCACAACCCTGAGATCAAGAGTCACCTACTACCCCAACTGGTGCCTCTCACATCAAGATTTCTTAAATCCAAATATTTCTCTCTCAGCAAACTGTGGAGAAAACTTGCATTTCTTATAAATTTCATTATTGAAGCTTTGTTTTATTATCTCATTCATTTATTTCTTCTATACTGTTTTTGAATGACTGATAGTGCTATCATCCACTATATATATCAGTGGAAAATTTAAAATGAATGAGAAACACTGGTTCCTTTCCGGCACCTTACTCTATAGTGGAGAGATAAATATTAAAAACTCATGTTACAATCCAAAGATGAAATCAAGAAAACAGTTGCATTCATAATAGCATCAAAAAGAATGAAATACTTATAATTCTAACAAGAAGATGTACAACTTATACTTTGAAAACCATTAAACATTGTTGAAAAAAAATTTTAAAGATATAAATAAATGGAAAAACTTTCCGGGCTCATGGATCAGAATGTTCAAAATTAATATGACCATTGTGTCCAAACTGATCTACAGATCTAGCACAGTCCCTATCAAAATCCCAGCTGACTTTTATGGAGAAATCTATAAGCTGATTCTATTCTTTTTTAATGTATGTGTTGTTGGTTTTTTTTTAAATTTCTGAGAGAGACAGCATGAGCAGGGGAGGGTCAGAGAGAGAGGGAGACACAGAATCTGAAGCGGGCTCCAGGCTCTGAGCTAGCTGTCAGCACAGAGCCCGATGTGGAGTTTGAACCCACAAACTGTGAGATCATGACCTGAGCCGAAGTCGGATGCTAAACCAACTGAGCCACCCAGGCACCCCTGCAAGCTGATTCTAAAATGGCTATGGAATTTCAGAGGACTTAGAATAGCCAAAATAATCCTAAAAAAAGAATAAGCTAGGAGGGCTTATATTTCTCAATTTCAAAACTTTCTAGAAAACAATGGTAAAAGACAGTGTAGTACTGTCTTAAGAATAGGCATATAAATCAATGGAATAGAATTGAGAGTCCAGAAATAAACCCATATATCTATGGTCAACTGATTTTGACAAGTGTGCCAAGACCACTCAATAAGAAAAGAATAGTCTTTTTCAACAAATGGGATGGAACGACTAGAGAGTCACATGCAAAGGAATGAGGGTGGACCATTACTCCACAGCATGTACAAAAATTAATGCAGAATGGATCAGAAACCTAAATGGAACAGTGAAAACTATAAAACTCCTGGGAAAAAACTTTGGGAAAAATCTTCATAATCTTAGATTTGGCAAAGGATTCTTAGATATGACACCAAAAGCACAAACAACAAAAGAAGAAGTAGGCAAATGACACTTAATCAAAATTAGAAACTTTTTTTTTTCTTTAAAGTAGCTTCCACACCCAAAATGGGGCTTGAACTTACAACCCTGAGATCAAGAGTCTCATGCTCTACCAAGTAAGCCAGACAAGCACCTCAAAATAAATAAAGTTGCTCAGTCAAGCATCCCAACTTTGGCTCAGGTCTTGATCTCGTGGTTTGTGAGTTCGAGCCCCACATCAGGCTCTGTGCTGACAGCTCAAAGCCTGGAGCCTGCTTCAGATTCTGTGTCTTCCCCTCTCTTTGCCCCTCCCCTGCTCATGCGCTGTCTCTCTATCATAAACGTTTAAAAAAAAATTACATTCAGATACCACTTCACATTCTCTAGGAAGGGTAAAACAAAAACTCAGGTAACAGTAAGTGTTGGCAAGGTGAAGAAATTGGAATCCTTATACTCTGCTGGTGGGAATATAAAAGAGTACAGTTGCTTTGGAAACAGTCTGGCACTTTTCAGTGATTCAATGTGGAGTTACAATCTGACCCAGCATTTCCACCCATTAGTATATACCCAACAGAAATGAGATCATGTGTCCACACAGAAACTTGTACATAAAAGTTTATAGCACTATTATTAATAACAGCCCAAAGATGGAAACAGCCTAAATCTCCATTAACTGATACTTGGATAAGCAAATGTGATATATCCATACAATGAAATATTATTTGGCTATATAAAGGAATAAAGTACTAATACTTACAAGACAGATGAACCTTAAAAAGATTGTGCTAAGTAAAAGAAGCCATCACAAAAGAACATATACTATATGATTTCATTAATATGAAAGTCCTGAATAGGGAAATCTGTAGAGACAGAAAGTTGATAGTAGTCACCGAAGGCTTTGGAGTATTAGGAGACCTTGAGTATGTGGTGGGGTGATAAGTAAAAATATTGAAGGTTTGTTTTTGTTTTTGTTTTAAGGTGATGAAAATGTTGTAAAATTGCCTTGAGTAATGGTTGCACATATCTGTGAATACTAAAAAACCCTCTGAATTGTATACTTTAAATGGGTGAATTGAATGGTATGTGAATTATATCTCAATAAAGCTGCTGATTTTTAAAAATGTAGGTTACAAAATGGTTGGTAAATCTGATAGCAGAGTTTTAAGTATACCAGATCAGAAGTTTAGTTCAGTGCTTCTCACACTTTTTAATCTTAGAACCTGTTTACACTCTTAAAAAAGCTATTGATGCTCTCAAAAAAAATTATTTGGGTTGTATCTATTGATATTTACCATATTAGAAATTGAAACTAAGAAATTTTTAAATACTTAGTTATGAATTCTGTTAAAATAATTGTAATGAACTGATCATTTGATTGTAAAAAATAATGGTTTTCCAAAACAAACAAAAATTTAGTAAGAAAAGCAACATTTTTCCTTAGTAGAAAACAGCAGATTCTGATATGGGCTTCATTATTCAATCCATTATGATATATTGGTTCAAGTATGAAAAGAACATCAGACTTTGCACAGATAACACTGTTGAAAAACGAAGAGGTGTTTTAATGGCTTTTTTTTAATAATTGTGGAGATTCTTCAATATACACTGAACCTTGAAAAGTAATAGTTTTAACATTAATTACAATGTGAAATAAAAAACGGTGAATGAACTTTTTCATATTATGCTATACTAGAAGGCTTTGGTTTATCTTGCACTTCGAATGGGTCTTTTACCCATTGAAGATATTGACATATCATTCCTTGGTCATTTGGAAGGTATTGATTGGTTCACGGAGTTATGCAGATCTTCCAAATATTTGCACATTTCATTATATAATACCAAACAATCATATTGGTTAATATCAGCACCATCTACAGTGCTGTATGTGTCACCAGTTTACTTTTATTGCTAATTAGATTTTAAGTATAAAAATATACANGTTCATTTTTTGAGGAACCTCCACACTGATTTCCAGAGGGGCTGCACCAGTTTACATTCCCACCAACAATGTAGGAGGGTGCCCATTTCTCCACATCCTCACCAGCATTTAGAGCATATGACAGTTTCTTTATTCTTCCACCTATTGATGGGCTTTTGAGTTCTTTCCAGATTGAAGCTATTATGAATAAAGCTTCTATGGACATTAATGTATAAAACTATAAATATATGGCCCAGACTTCCCAGAGATTACAAAGTATTAGATACATAAGATTATATGAAATCACATGTTTGACATGGACAATCAGTACCTTGGTAAATTGTAATACTACTACTAAAAAGAGAAGTAGTGAATATGAAGTGTGTTACATATAACTAATTACATTCTCAAAAACTAGTTGAGAATGTAAACTAAAGTTGCTTTAAAATTTTAAATTGGAATTCATTGATCCATTAGTAAAAGATAAAACTATAAAACTTTTAGAAGAAAACAGGAAAAAGACCCTATGGAGGGCAAATATTTGTAAAATGGGAAGACAGAAAGAGTAGGGGAGAGATATTGCTAAACATTAAAAATAGTGATAAGTTAAACTTTATCTAGATTAAAAATTTCAGCTCTTCAAAAGATACTGTTATTAGAAAAGGCAAGTCATAGACTGGAAGAAAATTATTGCAAAGGTATACCTAAAAGATTTAAGGAATTTTATAATTCAGTAATGAGGAGATAAATAACCCAGTAAGAAATGGACAAAAGACTTAGACAAGACTTGTCTTCCTGACTCCAAACTACACCATCCTCACTGTTAGGTTATATAGCCAGCTGCCCTAATCATCACAAAAACTCCACAAGATAGGCATGATGCCAGTTGCAAACAAGATTAAACTGAAATTAAGTGAGTCAACAAAGTCACATATTTAATAGCATTTTTAAAGCTAGCATCAAACTCTGATCTGTTTAAATCTAAAACTTAATTTTCTCTCTGTCACACTACATCTTTATGCATCTTCAATTATTAACAACAACCTCTCATGACAGTAACCTCCCATTAGGAAAAAAAGTCCTAGACCAACATTGCTATTCAGTATTTTTAAAGAGAAAACTATCATTGTAAAATTGTTGACAAATTAGAACATGTGAAAGATTAAGTAAAAAGTTTCATTGCAGTCAAGGGAGGAAAGAAGGATGGAAACCTATTTCCTTATCTGTGATTGCAAAGCAAACAATTATGAAATAAATACACGTATATATATATTTTTTTATTTATTCCAAAGGGACCTATGCAAGAAAAAAAGAAAAAAAATTTTGCAAAAGCTATCTTATTATCTTTATTATTTAGTTGGAAATTCCAAACCCATTGTGAATGTGACTATAATCCCTCCAATCTCTGTATAAGGAAACAGCAGTCATACTACCAGATGACCTCAAGTCATCAGATCTATATCACCAATTAAATAATGATTGGGATGATTAAATGGACTAGATATCTAAACAGTATGCAATATTCGCATTTTGTTACTTTATAGATACATTTAAAACATTGTATAACTGGAAGAGATAACCTTTAAATTTATGTTTTTTAAGGTGCCAGTAAAAAGATTATTTTGAAACGGAAATAGTAAACAGGAGAGTCAGACTTTGGTGATGAGTGTGAGGTTAAATAATATGACCAAGAATTAAGACATATTCCTCAAAATAGAGAATTTTTTTAAACTGTTCATCCATCTACAATTTTAACATTTTCCATAATCTCTTTTCTAGGCATTTTTTCTAGCATATATGTGGTTTTCTGGCCCTAATATCAGTTGAGGTATTAAAAAATATTCTTTGGTTCTATGAATGTGACATCTCACCATATGTTTGTTTTTATGTCAAAGTACTTAAGAAGACATATAAGACTTAAGAGTTTGCTTCAACCTATCATGATGTAAATACAGAATAAAACTCAAGAACTTTTAAAAACCAGCAAGGAAAACCAAGATGTTTAGGGTAAGGAAAGGGAATAAGAACTAGAAGCAGTATGTTTACAAAGCTAATCAAAGACATACGAATACACAGGACCAGGGGACTGTGAGTTTATTTAATAAATCTTACATAGTACTTTTATATGCCAGTTGCAGTCCTCAACTCTTTTTAAATATTAACTCGATTTATCCTCACAGTACCTGCTGTTATTGTCTCCTTTTTACAGATTAGGGAACAAGGAACAAAAAAGTTGAAGTGACTTTCCCAAAGTCACAAAGCTAGTGAGTGTCAGGATTTAAACCAAAGTAGTACCCTGCAAGTACCATACTCTTAACCACCATGCTATGCAGCTTACTCAATAGAAGTACTAAAATAAGGTCAAAATTAAGAAACCAACTGTGTACACAAGGTAGCATTTAATGATGAAAGAGCCTAGGCTTTGGGAGACAGATAGACCCAATTAGTCATATAGTTTTAGTTGAGTCTGAACTTTCTCAACCTCACATTCTTCATCTGCAAAAAATTGAGTGAGGAATACCTAATTCAGAGGATTAGCAATAACATGTGCTGACACAGTACTAACACATAGTAGTCACTCAATATATGTCAACAATCATTACTTTCACTATAATTACCTAAAGAGACTTCCAAAGATGAAATTTGAACAAAGATCAGGCCACAAAATTAAGGTGTACAAGTTCATCAAAGCAGGAGAAATCCTCAGCTTTCTGTCTCTTTTTATGAAAGACTCTTACAGAGCCTTCTAACGGATGAGGCCTGAGATAGACCAGGAGGCATACAGAAAGTCAGATGGCCATCTAATTCATAATAACATCACCATGTTGTACCAAGACTCTTTTTAACAGCATACGTCAACTTCCTCTCCACTATGACCAGTGTCATTCCTATAGACACCAAGTCAGGATTTAAGTGGTGATTGAATGCCTAAGGGTAGTGTAGGGTATTCATTCATTAACAAATATTTATTCCTAAGGCACTAGGCACTCATGAGGATATAGCAGTGAATAAGACAAACATAATTCCTGTCCTTGTAGAGGCTTTTTTAGCAATGTAAAAGATAATATGGATGGAGCAGAAAATTAGTATATGGAAGTTATTTATGGGCTTGAGCTTGGAATTTGATAGTAAAGTGATTTCTGCAAGAAATAGAAATGTAGTTTCATATCCTTGGAAATAATTAAACATCTATAGGTAATAGAATTGTGATACTTTTATTTGAATATGTTATGTAAAGTATCACTATATTGAAAGTATATAAAATATCTATATCTCTTAAATTGGTAAAATAGCCAATCAGTATTCTTACTTTAGTTATTAGCATTCTGTCAGACTTGTACAGTAATGATTAGTTACCCTTTATTATACTTTTGGCATGCTTCCCATGTTTAATTTCATTGTAGGGAAGGAACACATAGTTAAGGAAATTGCAAAGAGGAGGAAAAGTTAAAATAGGGAAAATAATGACATAGATTCAAAACTGACTTGAATTTATTATTATAATAAGACTATTGCAAGTAGAATGAAAAAGAATTATTTTTAAATTTGCATTTGAAATATTTTGTGCTCAGCCTGACAACTTTGAACTTGGAATTTTTCATTTTCTTTGGGTTAAAACTTATTTTCATAACAGCACAGGGAAAAGTAACAAACACATTGAAACAAATACATAAAAATAAATTCTAATATCTTTTAAGAAAACACTAAAATTACTCATCAAATATATTGAGTATCTTAAATAATTTATAGTCCTAAATAATTTTCCCTGTAAGGTTGTAATATTACTTATATTGTCTCCTTCTAGAATATAATTTTAGCCTCTGCTCAAAGACATTGTATTTAAAAATATATGTGAAAATGGCCAAGTTAAATACAGACTTTGTTACATGCTAAACTATGGAGTAAAGTGTCATTAGAAAGAGCAGGACTACGGACGGCTCCCCTATATTCGAGCATTACCCAGTTCCCAGATCCCTGCTGTGTAGTTGTTCCACTCGCCAAGAAGCCTGTTAAAGAGCCCCCAAGAGCATGTGTACAGCCCTCCATGTTAATAGTTAATTGGTGAGGATGGCAAGATGAGAGGACAGCCGAACATGTGGTCTCTCAGACTCAAGCCGTAGACAGACCTTTAGTTATAATAACAGCAGCTGCTCACGTTCTCACAACTCAACTGTTCAAAACTGTTGTCGAATGAAGGTTGCTGCAGATTGGGAAAAAATAAGGGGGCGGGGGGGAGGTTACATCCAAGAAAAATAACTAAAACGCTACCTTGAAACTCTTACTACATATTATTTAAGTATGAGAATATTACTTCAACTTTTTAAAACTTAAGCACAAACTTCTATATTCAAGGCTATTATATTTCAGATACATAGAACACTGTTGCTTTTTTCCTGTTTACTGTTAGAAATGTTGGTGCACTGCTCGAAACTTTTTAATGAGACTTTTTGCGAAGTGACACCTTTGAAGCAGTTACAGTAAGATACTGTTTGATTTCCCTATCTAGCAAGATATGAGACTGTTAATTTTTTTGGTTTTATAAATGGAAACTAGCTTCCTATAGTGAAATTTGTTATCCACCTCCAAATTATAGGACATTTTGTGCTTTTAAGTTAATTTTATTTTCAATTCCCAGTGACAGTTGTGTGCTTGAAGAAAATGATGACATATAACATTTATTCTTTTTGGAAATAAAAATTTAGTTTTATGCTTTATTATGATTTCCTTGGTAAGGTGAAAGGAAAATAAGTTTGCCTTACCTTATACATTTTATTTACATGATCCATGACAGGTTGTTGGTGATTTGTTTTTAGTGATCAAAAGCACTTTTACTGGAAACTGTCAGGAAGTAAAGTATGGGAGAACTTAAAATTGTGATTCGAATGGGAGGTGTAAATGTTTTTCTTTGGCTTTCTCACAACTTTTATTTCAGGAAGAAAATGTACTTTTTATTATTGCTAACTTACTCAAACTGTTATAATCTACTTTTTAAAGGAATTTTTATATATAAACAACAACCTAATAAATTTCTCCTTAACTGTCCTAATGCAGGGATGAAAACTTCTTTGACATTACTCATGGTAAAATATTAAGTGACATTTTCTCATTCTAGAATACTTCTCAATATCGCCAGCATTTTTAATGTATAGAACATTAGTTTATAAACTATTCAAACTTTCTTTTATTCAGAGCAGATTTCAGAGTTGAAAGTGTCTCAGAACATATTTTGATTGGTCATTATCAGCATTTGCTCCATTAATAGCCTTACTCAGTTTTTATCCTATAACCAATGTTTTCCAACAATTTGATCTGTGTCTTTCCCTCCCCCCCCCCAACCTATCTCTTTGGAGAATACCATCACCACTATGTTAGTTTATATCAAGGAAAATTCATTTTCTGAAGAAAAGCAGGAAGAAAATGCCTTGTTTTAACCTCTCTTGAAAATCGAAGGTTTTATTTAGTGTGTTATTTTATCTGTTTTATTTTATTTTATTTTTTCTTTCATAGTTTATTGCCAAGTTGGATTCCATATAACACCCAGCGCTCATCCCAACAAGTGCCCTCCTCCATGCCCATCACCCACTTTCCCTTCTCCCCTCCTCCATCAGCCCTCAGTTTGTTCTCGGTATTCAAGAGTCTCTCATGGTTTGCCTTCCTCCCTCTCCCCAACTATTTTTCCCCTTCTCCTCCCTCATGGTCCTCCATTAAGTCTCTCCTAATCCTCCTATAAATTAATATTTTATAACATTAAAATATTAAAGCTTTGAACACACTGAAATGAATGACTGTTTCAAAGTAGAGAAAGAAATTCAGAACAAGCCTATTCACATCCATAAACTTTTGTGTTCATGCTGAGTATCTTAGCAGCTAAACTCTAAGTCAAGTAATGGACTGCTTAGAACTAACCACTAATATGGGATTATGAAATGTGGACTCCAGTGGTCTTGTGAATTTCTCTCAGTGTGAAATCTTTTATTCTTAAAACAAGAACTAAAAATAATTGCATGGTGAAGGAACAACAGACTTTTATGAGTTTACAACTATAAAATTTTGGAAAATATTTTTAATGTAATTGTTGATAAGAACATCATTATAGGAAAGCATAACATCACCTCTGTCGCATAACTTAATCTATTTTAAGTGCTCTTTTTAAATGCACTTTATTAAGGAGAAAATTTAAGGATGAAAATAGAGATTAGATTTAATCTCTCAATCATAACTATCAATTACTAAAGGATAAAGTCAGATATTCTGGCTGTCAATTTTTCATGAGTTCCTTTTATTTTTTTAGAGCTTCTCAACTACTAAGAGGTAGATTGTAAGAAATTAACATGTTTAAAAGTATAAAAAGAAGCAATTTTAAAAAGTCAGCTGAATCATATTAAACCTATTTTAATGTTATGCCATATGTGTTAAATTGTAGTCTTTGAAAATTTAGTAACTTCATTTGAGTCTGGTGCACTGTAAACAGAGTTTATTATTCTTTGTAATAACAAATAACAGATAAATAGGTGTTTCAACTTTGCTACCATAGGCTGCTTATAAAAATCTATAAATTCTTATAGCTCTAGTATTTTTTCTTCTGTTTTACATTGCCTCTTCTGGTATCATTCACTTTTTAAATCAAATCTTAGCTTATATGCATTATACATATGTATTTAATTTACTTTCTTGATCAAACATGTTTGAAGCTTTTTACATAAATAAACTCCAAATTACCTATAAGTTTCTGTCTAGATAGAGCATTAGTAGCAAAATACATAACATTTTATCTTAATGTAAATATGCATATTAAATAAAAGCAGTATATTTTAAATGGTCAATAAGATAAATGTGCATCTTTAAAGGAAAAAATTGCCACATAGAACCCTTATGTTATACTTAATCTAACCAAAGCATATTCAGCAAGCCATAAAAAGAAAGTTAATTTTAATTAAAAAAATGTCTTTTTGTTGTTCTAAAATAACTTTGTGAGGTTATACTTCATATGGTGATTCATGCTGTACTTACTTGTGGCGATGGTGTTTGTTAAAGCACTATTTAGAGCCAAAATTTTTAAATATATCAATGATAGAAATAGTGAAACGTCTCATCACAGTATGGAGATTGAGTCATCTGTTTGGGCATATGGAATCTTTGGCTGTAGACTGCAGTCTTTATAATGCCCAGTGTCCAGGCATGGACACAACTGTTCTGGGAAGAGAAGCAGAGAGGGACCTCTGTGTTCAGTCCACTTGAACATGGTAGAAGAAAAAAGGGGAGAGGATCTTTAATGTTAATTATTTTTATTATAAACTATCTTTGACTTGATCACTTTTATATACAGAAAATAAGTACAGCTATATGTAATTTGCAATTATTTTGTAAATAAAATTACTAACTTTTTAATCTTTGGTGTTGCAAGCTGTCTGAAAAATACCTGTGAGAAAATGTAAGTTTTGAATTATTCCTATTTATATACTTTGATACATACTTTCCCTTAAAGAAAGATTACTGTCTTTAAAAAATAAGATGATACTTATTTCTTAACACTGAGATGACATATGCTTGTAACTAATTATAATCTAAAGCTCTTTAAATACCAGGTCATATATTATATCCTAATATTATGTTTTAGCCCTTTGCTATTAATTACATTATTATTACTATATAAAGAATTTCTACTTCTTTAATAATGTTTGCGCACCCTATGTAGTTAATCTTTAATGTTGAGGAGGACAAGGGGAGAGATTAAATTAGTCTTGTAACCTCTTTCTCTTCCAGGCTGATGATGGAAAATAAAAGCTCTTAGCCACAAAATGTAACACTTAGAATTAATATTTAATTAGACTAGCAAATTGTACACTGTGGCTGAAAGCTTCCAAAGAGTTGTGAGTGCCACAATTGACCTACAGGTTTAATAATAACTCACTTCTAGAAGCAAGTGCCAGTTCAGCATAGTAGAGCCACTGTAAGAAAGTCCTGAGAGATTAAAATCAGCAAACCAAATGGCAGGCAGGGATTCCTGGGATGGAGCCTTCTGGAAAGCTGGGAGCTAGAATAGCTTTTAAGCCAGGATTCAGATGAGAACAGTGGGTGAAAAAGCTGATCCCTCCTGTTCTGGGAGCTTCTGGTTGTAGGCCAAAATCTTAGAACAGATTTTTACTAAATGTTTTTGCTGCAGCTATTAACTTACATTGAAAACCAAATATTGAATAATTTTTCTGTAAAATTTAACAAATTTTTTGTGTAAACATTAGTTCTTAATTTCTTACATATTAGTACATAATATCTGTAAACTCAGATCATTAGATTATCAGATAGGTTTGGCGCTGTACATCTACGCTGTTTTGCTGTGACATGCTGTTTCCTTGTTCCCTGTATAGTTGATTTATATGGTTCATTTCTATATCATTTCATTACGGGACATTATGCAGAACCTGAGAAAGAGATTGTGAAGTCTCTACCCAAGAAATGTTTTTCTTCAAGAAGGTACATACACCAACAAATATAAATGAAAGGCATTCTTAATTTTTAAAGGCCCTATATTATAAAAAGCAATGCTACATTTGCTTATGCTTATGATGCAATTAAATTACAAGATAAATAATTGGACCCCCTGGTGAAACATTGGATCCTTATATCTCTGAGAAATTAATCTGGTGAAAAATAGGAGACCATGAATTTGAAAATGTGCAAATATAGAAGAGCCAACTAAAGAAGGAACACCTTACATAATTTATTGGTTTTATCTGAAATAATTAAAGAAAAGCTGTCATTAGTTAAAAATTCAAGCAGATGAGAACCTTGCCAGCAGAGGGAGTAGTCCTGTCTGCCGTCAGGTTCCCATCATTTTCCCACCTGCCTCAGCTTTTTTCCCAGCCAGTCTCCCATCTGGACCTGGCTCTGTCAGCCTGTTCCTGATGACAGGCTATAATTTTATACTCAATATGGGATTATTCTAAGCTGATTTTAAACTTTAGTATCTTTAACCTACCACTGCATCACAAACATCAGCTGGATGCTCCGTTTGATATTTGGATATTAGCAATTGTTTTTCCATGCAAGCAATGATCTTTTGGACATCTGTGAATTACATCTTAAGGGTTTCAAGTATAAAGTAGTAAGCGACAAATTTTTGATATGGAAGGAACCCATTAAACATTTTTAAACAACAAATAAGAATTTCTATATGAATTTTTTCTTTAATATGAAACTAGATGATATATAGTTTCAAATTATTTTTCATATAGAAAAAATACCTAAAATTAATTTTGAATATTATGCTATTGTTCAGTTTGGTCTATTCATTACAATATTTTGTTTACCTCATTTATAAGTTTTCAAAATATGTAAGTTTTTTTAGTGTTTTGTAGAATAACCTATTGAAAAAGAAAACTGATGTAAATAAGTGTTCTGCAAAGCATGTACTATTTGAGGCCAGTGTAAATGTAAATAATATTTCTGAAAATAACATCATGTGTTGTTAAAAAAATTTCATGCCAAAATTTAGAATACTAAATATTCAATCAAATGGAAATCACCAAAAGATGTGGCTCCATTGCTTAATCCTAGTAAAAGTGATAATTTAGCAATTTATTCTGCCCTACAGGTTAAGTATATTTACCATTAGCTCCTTTGTGGATATGTTTTTAAAGCATTAGCAAAAGGAACCAAAATATGTTTGTTTTATGATTTCCCATATCAGTATTGTTGCTACCAAAAGAGTGTTATAGTTAAAATTTTTTAAATTTACCGAAGTTCCACTGTATTTTAAAATTCATTGTGTGACGTTAAATAAAAGTTCACTATTAAATCTGGAAAGAATTAATCTAATGCCTTTAATAAGGCATTATTACAATTATAAATATGTATTAGTATAATTATATTTGGTAAAATTATATTCTTTCTTAAACTCAAAAAATTATGAACAGAATGATTTTTCCCACTATAAAATATTTTAAATAGATAAAATTTTAATGTACAGAAGTAACTGACAATTCTGAGGAAGATAGGGGAAGGTTTGTAAAAAGTTACAGTATAAACAATTTTATTATTTCATGGTCTCAATTTCTATAGAAGGTAGAAGTTGATAAGCATAGAAAAACAAACAGCTCATTAAACATCTATAGATTTATCCTTTTATCCACATTTGTTTTTTTTTATTATATTACGAAGAAGTGTCATAAGTTCTAGTATGGTTGTGTTTCCATGCATATCATTTTTCAGAAAAATGTTATAACTTGAGTTGTTAAGTAGTGTACTTGCTTTTCTTGGGATTCTCCTACCCCTCCCCCCCTCAACACACACACACATTATGTCACATAATACGTTCAATCAAAGTAACTTAAATATTTCTTTAACTTTTCAGTATTAACTTAATAGTTCTTTTGCACTGTTGTAATCCCAAATCTGATGTGTGTGCCATACTCAAATGGGGGCTCTACCCTCTATATTGTCTTTTTGCTGTCTCTCTTATTTGAGTAGCTCAAGAACTTATTCTTCTTTTTTGAGGCATTGCATAAATGCTTTATGTCAACTGATTTATTATTTTCAAGCTTCTTAATAATTAATTGATTGGTCAATTACATTTTAATTCTCTTGTTAAAAATCTTTCCTGGGAGTATATTTTGTGTTAGTACAAACTGTATCTTTTACATTGTTGAGATAATTAGGTCAAAGAAAGTAGGAAAACATTCAGCGTTTGAGGTATTCTGATTGTTACTTGGTTACTCTAACTAGGTATCTCAACTATTTTTATTAGAAAATGGAAGGAGCTTTATACGGCAGTAGTTGAATTTTTATCTCTTAAAGTTCATAGTTTTCACTTAATGAGCTTTGAATTGGAAGGGAGCATTAAATTAATCTTCCTTTATTTAAAATCCATTTAATGGATTTGGCATATCCTAATAAAGAGGTTACCATTCTATAAAAGAAAACAGGAAACATCCTATGAAACCAAGCAAGAAACAATCAAAGGAAAAACTGAAATTTTCTGTGAAATTAAAATTGGAGTAAAAAGGTAGTCAGCTGGACAATCTGATTTGCCTTTTTTTATTTGCAACACCATCTGACATGATTTAAATTTAAATAATTAATTAAAAAATTCCACTGCAACAGAAAGTTTTAAGAACCTTTTATGTAACTTAATACAATGCTATTTGAGACTGCCAGCAAACTTAAAACTCCTGGACACTGGCTCTCTTCTCTTCTGGCTTCCCTCCTAGTCATGTCTTGGCTACTGTCCAGAGCTGACAACTTTCACCCAAGAGTGAAGGGAGATTTGTCTAGTATAAGGAGGATTTTTGAGCCATCCTAGATTTTCACATTCAGATGGGCAAGGAGGAAGGGTGACAGTATCATTGTACATACTTGGGTGATGTCATTGTGCCGTGCATGAATATAACTGTTAATTTACTCCTACTGGTAAGTCCTGAATGTCCTTTAGTCAAATGTTCCTTATTAGAAACTGTAATGTAGCAACTTCAAGGTTAACACAAAAATTACTCAAATTTATGTCTAAGTAATTGACGCACAAATACCTTCACTTCTCCATTTCCAACTACATATACTGCAGACCAAAGAGGTTTCACATGTTGGCTAATAACATAAAAACACTTAGAATCTCTTCAAATGAGATTGTGGAAGTTCCAGTTTCAAGGCCTCTGCTCAGATCATTATGCTAAAGTTTTCTGAACACCATGAGTTATATTATAACAATTTACTGTCCATAGTATATTCTTCCTAAAGTGAGTTGTGATTATTATGTTTTTGAGGTTTTCTAAAGCTGTTAATTTCAGATCCTTTTTAAGTAAATTTACCTACCTTTATCTAAAAGACCACTTAGTATTAACATTATGATTTGAAAGACAAGAGTGGTTTTAAAATATGATCATATCTCACATATTGATACCATACTCCCTATGAATATACCATACTCCCTGTGAATCTCAGAGCTACAAAAGTAACCTGTAATAGTATTTTAACTTTTTAAAAATTATGTACATTTGCATGCCCAAATATCTTTTATGCTTTGTTCGTAACTGGAGGACTGAATGAGTTTATAATTAAGATAGAGATTCAGTCAGAAATTTAGATGTTATTCTTATAGTTTCCAGTGCTACTTATTCTATGTTTTTTTTCATTATCTGTACAACTTTCTCCCTCCAGTTTGCCACATTACATAAACTATTTTCCAAAACTGCTGTGCAGAAAGCAATAGGGTCACTGTTAAATATAACTTATATTGTGGTAATGATTAAAACTTTCTTCTTGCTGTAATACTTCATGAAAGCTTTTATAATAGGATTTAGTTTGTAGTTAATAGCTGTAGTATAAATGTACAGAACTTAGAAACCTAAGAAATGAAGTGTATAAGTGAGTTTCTGAGATTTCTAAATCTAGGGTGTATACATCTTTTATTTTGGAATTCATTAGTTTTCCTCTGCAAAGTGGACAGCTGATTTTTTTTATCTCCCATAAATTACCTTAAAAAGACCTATAATGTTGAAAAATACTACAGGATGTTAAGTGGCTTATTAGTAAATTTTAGGGTTAAATTGAAGAAAGAAACCCTCTTTAAAATAAATCTCTTGTTGTCCATTTAAATATACAGGACCTTGCTTATAGAAAGCCAGAAGAGTAATTCCATCCTTAAACCTTACGATTTCTATAATTAAAGTAATTGAGAAAGCTCTAGTTTATATCACTAAAATTCCAAAAGTTGAGTTCTAACAAAAACTGATTCTTATCATTTTAGGTGCAGATATTTAGATACAAAGGCTTAGTCTTGTATTTATAGATAAAAGGAAATCTGACCTTTTGATTAAGAAATATTGTCAGTAGCCTTTATAAGTGCTTGTTCATCTGAGGGTCCATGACAGGAGTACTCTTCCCAGTTGAGTTTATCCTAAAAATGAAATGATAAGAGCCTGCTGGTTGTTATCTAAGATTCTTCTTAATGGGAGAACCACATGGTTATTCTTCATCTCCCACTTGTTCTCACCCTCTACAACCAACCCAGCCACACCCCACCCCCACCCCAACATTGTTCAGTACTCAGCACAATGAATCATTTTCAAGTTGACTCATTGTGAACTGTCTCCCAGCTGTTGGAATGTCTGGCAGACATTTTTGTTTGGGTGAAGAATAACTGGCTGAAACCCAACCTGGATGAGTTTGATATAATAGTCTTTGGCTAAAGAAATATTGAGAGGAACTTGTTTATGGCCTCTGAAGCCCCTGTTATTCCTGGAGTAGGACCATCCCCTGTGGCATAGAACAGAAAGTAAGGAATCAATCTGGATTATTTTCTCACCATTGAATGAAAAATTGCCTTGGAAAAAAATGGGCATTTTCAAATTATGTTTGTTTTTCTGTACTTGGTACCCACGTGATTGAGAGTATTAAAGCCAATTAAGGATAATTATTTTTACTGGTTCTTTTTAAGAACACTGATTCAAAGACTAAAACATTCTTTATATAACACACATCTCTACTTACAGAGGAGTTTCAAATGCTCTGCTAGGTGTGAGTTAACCAGTCATTTCAGCACAAGGTTTAGTGACAGAAGCTACTATGTATTTCTGATAGAGTCAAGTAACATTGACCAGCTTTCTTTTATTTTTCATTCTTCTGCAGTCATTACAAGGGAACCGAAGAAACAGAGGAATACCAGGAAACTCAGTAGTCAATCATGTTTTCAGAAAGTGAACATATTTCATTGTGTTTGGACTTTCCTTTAACAGGGGACATAGCATCAGACTGAAATTTTCTTGACTGTTTTATATTTCCCATCCTTTTCTAAAGATTATTTTTAAACAAGTAGACATTACCATGTATAAAATGGGAGTTCAAAATTATAAAATTTTACAAACAGCAATTTTTTCAAATCATCTAGAGCTTCAGTACAAATTTTTTTTCTAAGATGTTATAGGCTTATGAAATGTGTATTAACCTACCACCATGATAGAGGCTAAAAGGAATCCCAAATTTCTGTTAAATAAAACAATTCAAGAGAATCTATAGGGTATTTAATGATTATATTTTTGATGATTTTTTTATAGCCATGAAATTCTGGGTATTTTAGAATGTTTACTACTTAAAATGTGACTTTTTTTTACAGTATATTATTTAGCAATATTTTTGGTTCATGTCCAGTTGCATTAGGAAGGAAAAGGTAGGCTACTAGTCTAGTGCTAGTCATCAACCATCTTTTCTTTGCCTTTATTATTATCCCAGAGCCAAATAGCAGCATCTGGAAGGAGAGAACAGAAGACTCCAGAGGTAGCCATGCTATAGCCTCTTAGCTAGACCCTTCCATGTTTCTAAAATGCTACAGAGGACCTCAGCTGTTACAGGGCTGGGACGTGGTCAGAGACGATAGTAGGACCTTGCCTTACACATTATACTGTAATATCTACTGCCTCTGAATCCTGATGTCTATGAGATTTTCCAATGGGCAATGGGCAAAGTAATTTTAAATATAATAGTGTATGAGGATAAAGGTAGGCTTGCCCCTTAAGACAGAAGAAAAATAATTTATGTTCTCTATCAAAACTAAGATATGTCTCCTGTACTCTTCCAAATAGAAAAGCATACCTACATAGGCTGGAATTTTCTATTAAGTGCATATTTTCATACAGTTTTCAGCATGTGGCAGTTTTAACTTTTAACATATTTCTCTACACTGATATTTTATCTCCTCTGCAATTTTGTCATTGAGATGGCATAATGGCACTGAATAGATATTATATTTTTAAGCATAACATGAGTGTTTTGTTTTCTTGTTTTACAGAATAAAGCAATTATTGCTCGTGTTACAAACTTGTCAGATACCGTAGTTGGTCTGGAATCATTTATTGGTTCTGAGAGAGAAACCAACCCTTTATATAAGGATTATCATGGTAAGCATGATCTTTATAATGAGAAGAGAATATCCTGGTTGCCTCTAGGGTACCTGAAAGCATTGTATCCAGTCATAATGTCTACTGTCAAGTAGCATGAATTTTGTTTTATAATACATCTATTAAATGTTTTCCATTCCTGACCATTCTTTCATGGCAGCTGGTCACCAAACTACGTTAAGACTACAGACTATGAGGGTGCTTGTGTGACTCAGTCAGTTAAGCTGACTTTGTCTCAGGTCATGATCTCACAATTCATGAGTTCAAGCCCTACATCGGGCTCTCTGCTGTCACCATGGAGCCTGCTTCAGATCCTCTGTCCCCCTCTCTCTTTGTGTCTCTCCCCTACTTGCATTTTCCTTCTGTCTCTCTCAAAATAAATAAATAAACAACATCAAAAAAAAAGACTGTAGACTATGATAACTGTTTGAAAGGAATTAAACCCAAGTACTAAGGCATGGCTCAGTCAGATATAAATTCTGTTGTACTAATGGCTTATACTTGTCATAAAATCAGTTGTACTTAATCAGCCATGTTTGAAATAAATATATTAATTCTAATAATAACAGCCGATATAGTGGTTTGTGCTTTATAAAGCCTAGCTATATGATAAATAAAATTCATACTGTATTATATTTCACTGTTTTTTTTTTCTTGTTTTTATGTTTGTTTATTTTTAAGAACGAGAGAGAGTGCTTGAGCAGAGAGGTGCAGGGAGAGAATCCCAAGCAGCCTCTGCACTGTTAGTCATCCAGGCACCCCATACTTTATATTTTTAAAGCCCTAATCACATTTTCAGAAAGTGAACACCTTTGATTATATTTGCACTTTGCTCATTTTGTTGGGTTATGAGCAAAGTTTATAATATTGCCATACCCTAGTATAAGCACAAGTCAATTAATGAGACTTTTACTTATTTCTTTGAAGTTTCTTTTTTTTTTTTTTTTAAGAGAGAGAGAGTATGTATATGTGCACATGAACTAGGAAAGAGCAGAAGAAAGGGAGAGAAAATCCCAAGCAGGCTCCAAGCCCAGCACAGATCCCAACACGGGGCTCAGTCTTACAACCATAAGATCATGACCTGAACTGAAATCAAGAGTCAGATGCTCAGTGGACAGAGCCACCTAGGCACCCCTTATTTGAAGTTTTTAGTAGTATTTTGGTAATTTGATTAATTTGGATATTTTTAAAATAAAGGTTCTTCAACAGAGTCATTGACATAGGAAAAGTTTAATAGTTTTGCATATCTTAGCTTTAAATTAAATATAGAGTATGGTGAATGATATATTTTTACCTATTTACTTATGCTGAATAAATAGTAATTATTGCTGTTACTATTGTGGATCTACTGTACCTACATGGAAACCTTTAAAGACTGAATAGCTTACTTGAAGCCACTGGAAGTTTATATAAGATTGTGATTGCGGACTATGGTGATTCCTAGAGTTGACAATAAAAGGTACTTTTATATGATATATGACAATATAAGGTACTTTATATGATAACTGCCAGTGCTTTGTAGAATCAGCATACAATCTTTTAAAATATAATAAAATACCTAAATCTAACAATCAAGTATTATTTAAAGACTAGAAAGTATAAACTATGAACAAAAAGCTACACTAAATGATTTGCCTCATGATTAACTTACATCAAGTATGCTATATGCTCAGATGAACCCTATATATAATTATTTAATATACTGTTGTCACTATTATAGGAAGAGGACTATTAAGATTAAACTATTTTTTTTTTATTGAGCTGTTGACATACAACATTGTACTAGTTGATAGATGTAGGTATTGTGAAATGATTACCACAGTTAAGTTTAATTAACATACATCATCTCACATAGTTTACAATATTTTTTTTTCCTAGTAATGAGGAGAACTTCTAAGATCTATTCTCTTGGGGCGCCTGGGTGGCTCAATCAGTTAAGCATCCGACTTCGGCTCAGGTCATGATCTCATGGTTCGTGGGTTCGAGCCCTGCCTCGGCCTCTGTGCTGACAGCTAGCTCAGAGCCTGGAGCCTGCTTCAGATTCTGTATCTCCCTCTCTGACCCTCCCCTGCTCACGCTCTCTCTTTCTCTCTCAGAAATAAATAAAACATTAAAAAAAAAAGATCTACTCTCTTAGTTACTTTCAAATATACAATATAGTGCTGTTAAGCATAGCCACCATGCTGTACATTACATCCCTAGGACTTACTTGTCTTATAACTGGATAAACTATTTTTCATTTTTTATTACTATCCCTTCTCCTTTAAGACAACCTAAGTTAATTATTACCTTAATAAATTATATCTGAGTATCATTTGTAAGTATTATGACCCAATAAATTTAGTAAAATTGTATTTTATATTCGAGGACAGTCATTTGATTAAAACATTTTGAGTGTGAAAGCCTATGATTTTTTTGTGTGTGTTAAAATCTCTGGATTAATAAATGATTACCAGCAGATTCACGAGTGGTTTTGAGAAGTAGCATTTCTGTTAATATGAAGAGTCTGATAAACCATAGTTATTCATTGTGGGAGGCCTTCTAATTTAATAACTAAACAAGTACATAGCAAATTAAAATGCAGAATGTACTAGTGAAAGTCTGGTGTGCTTATTTCTAACATACTTTATGAAGTAGCTCTGTCTGAGATCTTTTTAATTTGTATCTAATAGCTGTCTTCATAACACTTGTAGCATTTTTTTAAGTTTAATGAATTAAATCAGATAGTTCAGTGAATTGTTTTTGAAGGGACCATTTAGAAAGTTAAGCACCTGGAGGTTTAACCCTTTTAAGCTAAAACAAATACATACATTACTAGGCATTCAGACACATACAAAACTGTCTACTAGAGAACAGTTCTTTAAGTAAGATGTGTCTAATTTGCTCAGATTTGGATTTGCCTTCTTCCCCCATGTTTAAGGATCTATGTCTTTAGGATGATGATTTTTAAATATGGGCTGAATCAGGCGGAGAGATGCACTGAAGAATCTTCCATGTCTTCATCTGTGGCAAATGACCCCGAGTTTAGTCAGAAACTGCATTAAGCTGCACAAAAGCCATCCAGTGCCCTTGTCAGAAAAAATTAGCAAGTGTTTCTACTGACAAGAGGCCAGAACTCACGGTTTACCTAGCACTGTTACAAAGCTTCTAACAGCTACATAAAGGGCTAACATGCCACAGAAATGAGTATCTTGGGATGGCATAGGGGTTAATGTTTGATCCTAGAGAGTGTGCTCTGAAATGTAGTTTTCTTCCATGGTTTGCTCAAGTCATTAATAAGGTACAAAATGAAATACTTTTCACTAGTGCTTCACTGGTTATCAGTAACCCATGAGCCTTGTTTTGCTGGCTGCTTACTGGTGCATTTAATAAAATAAAGATCACTCGGTGGTGCCGTGGGCAGCATGCAAGGTGATAGCCATATTTGCTTACTGTAAATACAAGAGAAAATCACACACAAACCGGCTGTAGTTTTGACAAGTATTAAGATCCCTCTTTACATCTGTACTTCTCTACCAAAGTGCAATTAGTTTTCCTCGCACAAGGATTTCTGTTTATCTTATTCTGCTTGATTACTTGAGTATAATCACACCATTTGCTTCATTGCTCCTGGTAGTAAGCTCCAGTTTTAAAAGGGGAGGATGCTTGTGTGTAAATTTACAGGATTCTGCTGTAAGACTCTTTAATTTATGCATCTAAGACAGTGTTTTTAAATTTTTGTTCTTTTAATTTTCTTTTCACAAGGTTTGATTCATATTCGGCAAATTCCTCGGCTTAATAACTTGATTTATGATGTATCTGATGTCAAAGACTTAGCTTTTAAATTAAAAAGGAAGCTATTCACCATTGAGGTAAGAGAGAATTTTTATATTTGTTCATGGTCTTGATGTTAAATAGTGTGTGTATGTGTGTGTGTGTGTGTGTGTAATTTTTTTTTACTTTAATGAAATTCTTAGAAGGTGTTTCCTGCTAATATTTTTATGTTTCCTTGGTGTAACAGAAAGTGTTTTTAGACTATCTTATTTTTTCTCTTTTAGTGGCATATCATTAGAGTATAGCAAAAATGATTTTGTTTTAAATGTGTGTTCAAAGTAAACTCCAAACTTATAAGTATGACATGCATATTTCCAAGGCTTTCAAAGCATATTTAATTAAATGTTAATGAGCTGTGCTTATTTGTGTATGGAATGTGAATGCTCCCCACAACTGTGTATGGCTAATACAAGAGGATCCTTATCTATATTCTAAAAGCATGTTTCTTTACTATTAGTGAAATCACCTTTCTGTTTCCATGCAGAACAAAACAAAGTATAATTTAATTTACACCGGCATCTTTCTGTAAGTTTTCTACAAAACTTAAAGTTTTTTTATGACCTTTATGCAAGCAACACTGACAGAAAGTAGCAGTACAAAAGATTTATTTCACCTTAATCTTGCTAAAGAGCAAATGAACATAGCACTATTAAGCAATTAGAGTTGATATATTTATTAACGAAATAAATGCTTGGAGAGAGATGGCTTTTGGGTGATGTGATAGTTATCAGTATAGTCAGTGCAATTTTTTTTAACAAAGACATAAAACAGCCGAGCAGCCTTGACAAACCATTTTGTTTAATCTCTTTTCAAATGAAAAGCTCTTAAGCAGGCCACTTGTCTTAACTGCTTGAAACCATAAAAAGAGAGAATTGCCACCAATAAATTAGCATATTTTTAACTTCATCACCAAATGATGGTCAATGTGGCTTGGCACTGCTTTGGTGTTTGGGACTTCACCCTTAAGTGACCACTTTGGCCCTTTTTTGACCCTCTGCCCTCTTTAGCTGGCCACTTGATAAGGTAACTTAATGGTTCTCTCTCTTTTTCTCTTTCCCTTCACATTTGCAAGTAGCACTAACCTATAAATCATTGTAAGGGCCCTATCCAGTGACAAATTAATGTGCCCTCCTCCTAATTAATGGTCATCAATGTCCTTAATTATCTAATCCTATTGAGAGCAGTTAATAGTTAATCAGGCAGCCAGTTCTTCAAGCAGGTCATCTCTGCAGGAGTGTTAGAAGTTTCTCATCTGGGGATACTCCCTTCAAAAGCCACTTAAAGCCAAGAGAACGAGAGTGTAGAAATACTGATTCTTGAGCTAATTTGCTTTAGTTCTCAAAAGAAACCATTGAAATGGAACCCAACACTGTAATTGTTCAAACTTCGTTTTAGTTGTTCTGATAGAATACTGAGAAATTTGCCTTTACTTTTAAACCAACATTAAGCAACATTTTGCTTAAAAATTTTAGAGGGATAAAGTTATAGTTAGTGTCACAAGGAAAGCTTGCTTCATCATTTTCTTTTAAGTTGAATTATATTTTTAGTGAAATATGTAAGTTGTTGGTTTGTTTTTTTTTCTCCATGTGACACCTTTCTCCCAAGATGAGTGTTCTGACCACCAGGTCTAAGGTATCATGTCTATCATTATACAAACTAAGCCAGCAGATTCCCTAGTGAAAAAAATACTGTACCCAGAGAAAAATGTAGCACTCTAGTGTGACTCATGCTCTCTCTCCCTCTCTCTCTCTTTCTCAAACACACACACATACATATACAACACATACATGCACACACACTGTTTCTTACTTTGGGGATGAAGGATAGAAATAAAAGACTTTAATAATGTCAAGTGGGACCTGCCCTTTGATAAATTTAGGTTCTAATAGTCACTCTACACTTTATCATTGGAGCTGATGTAAGATCTTTTATAAACCACATACGTTTCCGTTCCATTTCCTCTCTTCTATTCCCAACATTCTAAACCAAGAGAACAATTAGAATTGATCACCCTATGGTTTGGAAGCAATATTTGAAACAAAACACAAGTATATGGTTGGTTTTTAAAATGTTAATATTTAATACAGCTGATCAAATCCTTTACTTTTTTGACTTATAGCCTAATCAATAAGGTATTTTTATACATAGAAATGTAGGTGAAATACATTCCAAATAATTTATTTAGTTATGCCATAAAATTCAACTTTGTGAATAGAAAAATTATGAATTAAAGAATGAAACAAACCCAATAGATGCCTATATATATGGAGGTATAATTATAACAGGATAAAATCATGTAGTTCATATGAGATTAAATGATTCAAATATAGCATTTTACCTTATAAAATGCATGCTCAAACAGGTAGATAGCAAGTTTTGGTGATATATTATAGAAATTGGAAACAAGAGGATTCCTTTATTAAGGGAAAAATTATCTATTAAGTGATATGGTTTTAATATGCATCACAAATACTCAACTAGTCTATAAAATGTAAGACTATAATATAGCAGGCATTGAATCTGTGTTTTACTTTCAGAAGGGAAATGTGGTTTAACAGGTAAAGCAGAAACAAGTTTTCTGATTCTACACAGGTAGCTTACTTACATGTTAGAATTTACTATCAGTCACATGGTCTCAAAAGTTGGCATGGTTGGAAACAAGGGCCAAAAGAAACGGGAAAATGCCCTCATCCCTATTGTAGAGTGCCCTTTGTTTGATTTATTGAATGCACATTATAAAAACTGATTTTTTTTATTTTTAATAACGGCCACCAAGGGTCTCTAACAAGTAGAGCAATTTTAGCCAGCAGTCTTAAATTTCTTTAAATAATTTGGAGAAAGTAAAAGAATATTTCTTTCTTCTTAGAATGTGTATTGGTATTATTCAGACTCAAGTAGAAGCATTTATCTAATCATAGTAAATTTTTACTAATACTTAGTATTCATCAGCAATGAAACTCTATAAATTAGCCCCTCTACAAAAACCATAGCAGAATCATATCTATAGTAATGACACTAAAATCCTGGCATGCATTCTGGATAAACAGAAGAGAAAATTTAAGGTTGGTTCGGTATGGCTTTAGGTTTAAAAAAAATAGCTTTCTAATTGTTTGAAAATTTATAATCCTTGTAAACTGTACATGATAACTCTCTAGCATATTTGATTAACCATGACCTACTACTTATTTATTGCCCTTACCACATAACCTTTATTCAATCATAGCAAGATTTATTAAGGCTTTGTTGTATACCAGGCCTTCTACTGGCTTATTTATACTTTCTATACAGTAATTAAATATCTTATAATGAAGGGTTTTACTATGAAACTGTGTCTTTTTCGTCTTCATATCTATCCCAGAACTAAGCACAGAGACATACACTTAGCAGGTATAAAATCTTTGCTGAAATATATGTATGGAGAATGAGTTATGGGTTTGAAAAATTGTGCAAGTCATACAGCTATAAATACTATATAAGCTCCATTGGTCAAGTGACCTATAAATACTACCTTCTCCATAAGTTCTGTAAGAAATATAACTCAGTACACAGCTTCACTTCCAAGCTGAAATAACTACTTGGACTTGGTTTTGGGTTTTTTTTCAGCTTCTGTAATTTTTGCCTCTCTAATGTTGGAATTATCGTTAACCAGTTTTTCCTTTATATTAGTAATTATAATGTAATTATAATTCCTAAACTAGTAAGATTTGGTAGGATTTGAAATGTGACTTCATCTAATTTGATGACCTCATAACGGCAGCATTTTTGCTTTCATTTAATAATATTTTCTATTGTGATTTTCTATGGTTCAGCTTGATCCTATTTTAACAATCTAATTTTCTAGCATAAATAGTAATAGCATATTATTACATTAGTTATAGTCTCTATTATGGTTATTAAAATAGGGTTTATGCTTTGGTAATGGGACAGTTTTCCATCTCTGAGATTCAATGTTTGTTAATTTCAGGTCAGAAACTATGATTACTGGGTAACACTAAAGAATACATAAGACATACACCATTCACTGCAAATTTTCAAAATAAGGATAAACAATATTTACATAGGCTTTAATTGGTCCAAATATAGTAATTTTCATAAATAGTATATTTATGTGGGTCTTGCACACTGAATGAATATTGACAGTCCAGAAAATTGAAGTAAATTAAGACAATCTCAAGACTGTCTTTAATTTTTCCCTAATTCCAAATACAGGACTCCAGTACCTCCTTAGTCATCAAGAACTTTTTCTCACCAAAGAATTTATTAACCAGCATTTATTAGTAACAACTATTTTTGATTCACTTACTTAGAAAATTTATTCTTAAGTATTAAGACCAAAATATTATATGCCATAAGTATAAATTAACTTTATACAGTACTACAATATACTTGATAATGATTCAGTAGAATTATTTGAAATTTTTACATATTGGAGAAACATAAACTCTTGCAAGCTACAAGAGTATCAGTCACTTTGACAGTGCTGGACAATGTAGAGTTGCATGATATCTTTCGTCCTGGGTTTCCTTACTTGCCAAATTTTATATCAATAGGCTTTCCAATTTTCAATGGGAAATAGAAAGGTGACTGTTTAGTATACATAGAAGTTGAGGAGGGATGGTTGACTTATTTGTCAATTAACAATTATGTCACTAAAATAAAAAATGGAAACATATATGTCTGGCTCAAGAGCATTAAGTTGTAGCATGATGGGCCATATAGTGTAATACACCTTTTCTGATAATGATGCCCTCCACAAATATTGAAATATTCAATTCCCAGATAGATTACAATTAGCAAAAGAAAATCGAAGTGTAACATAGGCATCTGTTCATATAGATCAAATCATTTGTCAAAAGCAAATTCAAATGAGCATTTTTTAAATTTTTTTTAACAATGGAAATGTCATTTTCTCCATGTTCACATCTCAATATATTCATTATATTACCATCTCTGTATTTACACTTTAATTCCCAAGCAATGTAAACATACAGTAGGGTCATATAGATTTCACAGACTCTCAAGAAGTTGGTAATACTGTGCTCTTATATATCTCACATGGCATAGTGAGCCTATCAAAAGTGCATACCACCTTAAGGGGAACACAGTTTTGAGACTGTCTAATCCTATTTCTTCCCACATTGGAATCTTAATTAGAAGAGATAAGGAAAAAAAAAACATCATTTAACTAAATTATTGTCTTGAATCTGTAGCAAAAGGTATAATCCGCAATTGGGCCAATTAGTGAACCCCATAGTTAGCTCTGCTGCAGCGAACAATTTGATTAGATCTGACACCATCCTAGTTCTCACTGTTGTTTTGCCAGGTATGATGGTCAGACTTCAAAGAGCTTGAGGCATCAGCAGGGCAAGGTTTGGAGGCCAGCTTAGGTCCGGTTGTTAATCTCTCTGCTAAAACCACAGCAGCTCTCACACAAAACAAGCTTACACGACACAATCATGCGGTATTAAAAGTTAGGGTTGAGTCATGCCAATTTGCCTTTGATTTTTTGATGATTGACCATAGATGGCTACATGACTAGACACACGCTAAAAGTATACTGATTAGGGAAGTTCCCAAAATATTTGAAGTATTTTTTTTAACTTCCTATATAAATGTTGGGAAAGCTTATCCCCTTTGATCAAACTTCCAAAGTAATAGTACTGTTTGAGGGGGGAAATGAATACCTATTACTGGCAGCCTGACTCCCAAACTTTTCACTTACCACTTCATAAAAATTAGTGTTTACATTAATAATTCCTTAAGGAGAATGTAAAAGGAAATTGTTTCTAAGTGGTAAGCTTTTTAAAAATCTATTAAGTGCATTGAAAGAAAAAACATTTTTCCCTGAGTCATTTATGTTCACTGACAATTTTTCTGAAATTTCTTTATAATTATTTTCCACTTACATGTTGAGTAAAGTGCCCTTCCAGTATGTGATTGCATAAGTGTTCTTTTCTCTGCATTCTGATTTGTTGGAATATTGCAGGAATAGTGACATGTTTCCATTCTGAGAAAAAGCCTAAGGCTGCTTTAGTATTATTCCGAATGATTGAAGCTGCCATCTTGCTGACTTTCCCTTAGGCAGCATAAGGCCTGTTTGCTTTTGTGTTCATTTCACATGCTTCCTATGAGTTGGGCTGGCAGAACATCATTGCTTCATTTGGCAAGAAAGAGTAAATTCATGTTAGGCTATTACATATCTTAAAGTTTCTCTATCGTCAACAGCACCTGAAATATTATATTTATACTTTGTTACATTAAGTGAATCCTGTTTCTTTGAGAAGTATTTTCAAATTAATCTTATGACACCTTGACTGTGAATATTTTTTATGTAAAAATGGTCATTTTATAAATTCAACTTATACTTCACATTGCACTTATGTTTATACTAATTCATACTACATTTTAGTCAGGAAATATAATTAGCAAGACTGTGGCACAAGGTAAAAGTCTAATATTTAGAATCTTTCCAAATAATCTTCAGTCCATGAGTCTGTTAAAGTTTCTGTGTATTTACAGTATAGTAATCTCAGGTTTGAGACCATGATAGCACAGATTCAGCATCGTCTAGGGATGAAAAAAGAAAAAATTTTGCTTCTTTCCTAAATTTTGCAGATACAGGCATTTATGTATATATTGCAATGCTTTAAGGATTTTCTTAAAACGTCTGTAGAAATACTGTACTCACCCAGTTAATATGGTACTGCCTAAAACACCTCCTCCCACAATACGTTGTTCATGGTGTCTAAGGGAGAAAGAAAAACAGGTAACGGAAAGTGATGACAAATCATAGCTATCCCATTTCATCAGCTAGATGGTAAGAACATGTATTTTACCAATATAACCTCCAAGGTGCCTGGAAGAGTCATAACAGATTATATAGCTTA
This sequence comes from Crocuta crocuta, assembly GCF_008692635.1. Classification (NCBI taxonomy): domain Eukaryota; kingdom Metazoa; phylum Chordata; class Mammalia; order Carnivora; family Hyaenidae; genus Crocuta; species Crocuta crocuta. Next base: position 2,911,510 of record NW_027531873.1, on the reverse strand, counting down.
ATAAATATGGTATTATGAGCTTTGTGATTATTACAGGTAGTTTTAGGAATACTTTTATACCCAAAATGTCTCTTGTCCTTCCTCAATGTCTTTGCACAGCAAAAGTCCAGAATGTTCATCCTTCCATATGTTCATGGCTTTTTCTTGTCATTGGATTGCAGATTAAATATCTGAATCTCCTTAGAGAGGTCATCCCTGACTGGCCCATCTGAAGTATTCACTCAGTTATCTACTATCATGTACTCTATTTTAATTCTCAGTGTAACATGCATTACTACAGTTGATTACTAGTTAATTCATTATTTTTCAACTACTCAGCCTTATTTGCTGTAAGCTTCACAAGATTAGGGACATTGTTTTTTTTTTCTGTGGCTAAATCCTGAGCACAGACAGTAGGTGTTCCATAAATATTTTTGTTAAATTGTTAAAGTACTATTTTTAAAATAACTCATATCTACCACAGTACATTTAAAAGCATATATTCAGGGAGTACCTGGGTTGCTTAGTCGGTTAAGCCTCAGACTCTTGATTTCGGCTTAGGTCTTGATCTCACAGTTCATGATATCAAGACCCACATCAGGCTCTGTGCTGACAGCGCAGAGCCTGCTTGGGATTCTCTTTCTCCCTCTCTGCCCCTTCCCCACTTGCTCTCTATCTGTCTCTCAAAATAAATAAATAAACATTAAAAGAAACATTGGATATCTCATTTGTTCTCGGCATTGTGTTGAGTGCTTTCACATACACTACCATATTTAATCTTATTTGATACTCACAGGAACTTTTGCTATAGGCATTATTATACACGTTTTATTTGTTTAACGTTTATTTGTTTTATTTGAGAAAGAGCTCAAGTGGGGGAGGGGCAGAGAGTGAGGGGGACAGAGGATCTGAAGCAGGCCCTGTGCTGACAGCAGAGAGCCTGATGCAGGGCTTGCACACATGACCTGAGCCAAAGTCAGACGCTTAACCAAATGAGCCACCCAGGTGCCCCAACACACATTTTAATGTGAGGAAATATAAGGAGTTAGGTAACCTTCCCAAAGTCGTAGAGCTAGGATTAAATCCAGAACTTTTAACTCCACGTACAAAATTAAACTGGAAAGGTAACATGTTCAGGAGCTCTGCTAACTTATTGATTTAAAAATAAAAGTGTTTTATTGAGTGTTTAACAGGGGGCTGGGACTATTGCGAGCACTTCATAGCCATAACCTCAGAGATTTCACAGCTACTATGTATACCATTATTACCTACATTTTACAAATGAGGAAACTTAAGGTTCAAAGAGATCAGGTAACCTAACTTATCCAAAGTTAGAGTTAAAAACTGACAGAAATAACACTTATTCTAAAGCCTGGGCTCCTAAACACCAGCTATTCACCACACCACAAGATGTACTCTCCCATCTCATCTTCAGTGCCTGAGCCAGAAAGCCTCTCCCCAGAGACATTAAAAAAACCCAAACCTCAAAAGTACACACACAAACATTGATATATAATCTTTAACATTCAAATCAAAAATTCTTGTGTTCCTAGTAAGCATTTCACTCCTATTTTTATTAAATACCTTATAAAATTCAGATTGGATTAATCATAGCTTCTCCCTTATATAACATTAGGATTGAGAGATTGTTCTTTCCTTATTGTTTTACTGACTTCTTGTATTAGGTAGGTATTTTTTTTAATAAAAAAATAATTTGCAAAAAATATAAAGCCTTTCCCTAAACCACTAAACATTTCTGTAGGATTTCTATATCTTAGGTGGGGGAAGTATCCCATACAAAGGAATGCGATTCCCTTGTTTCAGTCCACTATTATGATATGGTTCAAAAGTATCTCAAATTTAATTATACTATATTATTATCTTCACTTAAGTTCTACAGTCCGATATTTTTGCAAATATTAATTTACTCATAGTTACCATGTTGTTATAGTTTACATTTTTTTATTATTTTACATATATTATCTTTGAAGCATCAAAAATTACTCATGAGATAATTAAATCATATACATTTATAAGGTAGTAAGATATCAAATTCCATTTTTCAAATTTCTAGTTTTTGCCTCCTTTTGGTTTATCGTAACTGATTCTAATGAAGGTTTGATACATTCTTATTGATACCTACTTTTCTGTTACATATGTTTTATTTACTGGATGTCCTTTGAATACCAACTTTAAGCAAAATTAGCAGTAAATCTTATGATTGTGAAATTTTTTTTTATTTATCAATATTAGTAAAAAAGCTTCCTACAGTTTAATAGAATAAATTGTGTTACTTGTTAAGGAAATATGAGACTGCATATAAGTTATTAGTTTTTAAAAGGTAGAACATGGGGGACCATAATAACTAATTAAGAGAAACTGGGGTGGAAGGGAAATGCCTTTGGCCACAAATCTAGTAAAGCAGTGCTGTATTTAAGTAGAAATTAAAGTTTCATCAGAGTTATTACTGTCATAACTCCATGCCACAGTGAACATTTCATAGAGTAGCCAGTGCAGGTTTTTGTATCTGGTACAGTTCTAGTAAAGTCCCCTGAACTGTTGTGTCAGACGCTGTCAAGTCAACCCGCCATTGTTGTAGAGAATCAGACTAAATCATTTTGGCATGAGCCTTCCAGAAATGAGAAACTTAATATGAACGGTTTAATGAAATTGAGTATTTGGTTTCAACTTTTTGTAAGACTGTCAAAAATATATTGGACTCCTTCAGAAACTTCTGAGTATAAATCAGTTGAAGTATCTGACCCTATACTTTATTGAAATTTTGCTTTAAATATCATTACTCAACATAAATAACTTTTAGAATGTATATGAGTATTTGGCTCTGTTTTCTTGGGTATATGATTCTTTCCTAAACATTTCAAAGTGGTAAAATTTCCATATATATAATTATTTAGTAGAAAGAGGGAAGAGGTATCTTGTACTAAGATTAAAATTTCCTGTTATAAAATGAAGCTAATAACAAGTTTGAAATAACTACTTTTGTTTCCAAAGGCTATTTTTATTAAAAACAAAGTTGTATTTGATTACATTTATAATAACTTAATGAATTGTTTATGGAAGTTTTAAATACTTAATTCTTACATGATTGGAAAAGCAGCTTATCTTTCTCATCAACAGTCATTTAAAAGGCATTATTATGGTGTAAACTTAGATAAATGCCTCAAGCTTTATATATATATATAGAGAGAGAGAGAGAGAGAGAGAGATTGTTGATATTTCTGTTCAACAACCTAAGAAGTATTTTACCAACTTATACTGTAGCTATGGTGTGGCATTGACAACCCTAGTAACAAAAAGCCTCTTGGTGCAATTAAAGGTCACTTGTACATATTGTAATAGGCTACTCATTTACAAGATCTTTGTTAAGGGTCAGTGCTATAGCATGAAATGGATTGCCCTTGTTGAGCCTGTAAACAAATGGGTCAACTTATCTTGTATTCAGTGAGCAAAGGGAAAAGCTAACACAATACTAGTTTATTAGTGTTTTTACAAACAAATTGCTAAAATGTTGACCAAGACCAAATGCACTAGTACTGTATTCTTGACATAATTATAGAAAATTATTAGAATATATAGCTACAGTTTTTAAGGAAAACTGCTCACACACACACACACACACACTTCAGTATTTGGATCACATCCAGATATAGAAAAATAGCATAGTGGTAGCATTTAAACGTTCTTTACCATAAAACTAGCATGTTTCAATATAGCTAAGATGTATATACTCCATTTTTTTCTGTATTGAAGTTCAGAATTTGTCAGGGATAGGTATGAAAAGTAATCAAACTAGACAGTGATTTATTTTCATTATATTTCATAGCCTTCCCAGTGCTTTGAGAGAAATAAATGGTAGTGCAGATAGAGTATTAGTAATGAACTGTACTGAATGAATTCTCTCACTTGATTTTTCAATAAATTAAGACTTTAGGATGAAAATAAAACTAATGATGAAAAGAAAATACTTTGTACCTTCTAGTAATTTTTATGCATTTAGATTTTGTGAGGTATAAGTCATTTTTTGTTGTTGTCAAAATCAAATTATTTAAAGTATAATAATGAAATAAATTTATCCTGAACTTTCTAGAATCCTTCCCTCTGAAACTGACCATTCAGATACATGACTATACACCCCTAATTATTTGGGAGGTTGCTATGTACTATAAAAAATTTTAAATTTGTAACCAATGGCAAATCAAATCTTCCGGGCCAAACAAAAGTAATTTAACAATGGGTTTGAATCAAAAATCAAATCAATAATGGTAAATGTCCCTTCAGAAACCTGTAGGACTGTTTTTTATAGAAAAATACTAAGACCAGTCATTAAGGCCAATCATGACCTAAGCAGCCAAGAATATCCAGATCCAAGTAATCTCTGCTTGTTATTTAGCACTTCAGTATCCACTCTTCAATGTTTTATTTGGCGTAAGCACAGTGAAAACTTCATGATCATACTTAACCATCTGTTGCAAAATATTGAAGCTTTGGGAAAATGTGGTTCATTTAGAGGCATAAATGCTTTAAACTTAGCTCTGTTTTACTCATCATCATATCCCCTCTTACTAGTTCAGTGCCTGGTCACATAGGTACTCAAAAAATAGTGAATGAATGAATGAACAAATGAATGTCCTTTTGATAGTGCCCAAAACATGCTAGAGAGTGTGACTATAAAAATCTCACCATTTCAGACTCTGTGGAATAGTCTGATAATGCTACTACAGTCTTCATTAATAGTTAATATACTTCTAAGGTTTTGCATAAGTAAAATAACCTTCAAAAAACATCAGCTGATTCTATTTGCAACCACATGGATGGTCCGATAAGGGATTATGTTGGGTGAAATAAGTCAGAGAAAGTCAAATACCATATGGTTTTGCTTATTTGTGGAATCTAAATCACAAATGAATAAAATAAACAAATATAAACAGACTCATAGAAATCCTAAATAAACTTTTGGTTATCAGAAAGGGAAGGATTAGGAGAGGCAGAGAAATAGGTGAAGGGGATTAAAAAGTACAGATTTCCAGTTATAAACTAAATAAGTCATGCAGATGTAATGTGCCACATAGAAACATAGTCACTAATATAATAACTTCATATGATGACAGATAGTAACTAGACTTATCATGGGTATCATTTCATGATGTATAAAAATATTGAATCACTATGATGTACACCTGAAACTAATAAGATATTGTATGTCAGTCATTCTTCAATAAAAACTTGTTTCAAAATCAGCTAATAATATAATGAACCATTATTGCTGAAATAAAGTTGAGCTATACTCTTCAAAAATATCAGATAGAAAATGAGAAAATATATAATTTTTAGTTACCAAAAAGTGACTGGTGTTCCATATGAATTATTATTTCCTTATTTTCATCTTATTGCCATTTGAAAATTATTTTGAATGCCTCACCTTAAAAGACTTTATAATAAATTTGTCTAAATTTGTAAAAGCTTCCCAGAGCAGAAAGAAGTCAGTTCTGATTATTGAGTTTAAAATACCTATACCTTCTAACCCCCTTTGACCCAGTAATTGCCTTTTAACATACCTGGTATTCTCCAGCCAGCAAAGTGGATTTTATTGCCTGTATGTTTTTCTGGCTTTTAGCAGAAAAATATTACTAAAGATTTGTGAGACTTAGGAATTAGGCATGAAATAATTATGTACAATGGAATTTAAATATAACATTTTGGTTAAATTCAGATTTAAATACACATTAGTAATAAAGCAACTAATATCATTTCCATAATAACAGAAATCATCAGAACTATCATTATTGAAAAATCATCCCACTGACCTCTTTGTGCACATGGAGCTGACAAGACCCAATCTAATTCTTTAGTTTGGCTTCTTAAGAATTTCCTCCTGGGAAACCATTCTGGACTGGATAGAAATTTAAGGACAATTATATTCAGAAGAAAAGCTTTATAGTGCATAATTTATAACTGAATGCATTTTCTTCATGAGTCCCATTGACTTAATGTGTAATTTAGTCAAGAAATAGTAAGATATTTTGGAAATGTGATCTACTCTTCATAGTGCCACAAATATGAGCCATTCCTTTGCTCTTAGCACTCAAATATTATAACATTGCCATCATTTTATTGGAAATAAATTGGAAATAATATTCTTATGGTTTGGTTCATGTAAAATTAGATAAGGACAATATTAAACCAACTTTGCCCTTGATGCTTTAAAGCCTGAGGTTCATAAACTATGATGTGTGGGCCAAATTCAGCCTCACCATTTTTAAAAATAAACTTTTATTGGAACACAGCCAGGCCTATTTGTTTATGAATTGTCTATGGCTGCTTTCACACTACATCACTAAGCTGACATCTTATGGCATGCAAGGCCAAAAATATTTACTGTCTGGTCATTTACAGAGAAAGTTGGCTATAAATAAGAACCACTATTTTAGGAGACTACATACTTTAAAGAAAATTTACTGAAAGAATTGTCAATTAGTGGATATGATTGATAATCTTAAAATTAAGGTTATCTGAGTAATAATAAATTCATAGAATCACTTGATGTTTAGTTTGCACATTTTGAATTAATAATGCAGGTGTGTCTCTTTAAGAAAATACCTACATTTCTTAAAATGCTAAAATCAGAAGGGAGCTTAAAGTACTTCAAAGCCAGCTTCTTATTGTATGCACATATTTTCTCACCCAGCCTCTCTGTATTCATGGGGAACCCACTCACCCCATTTTAGTCTCTACCAACTACAGTTGTTAGAAAATTCTTTCAGATGCTAAAGCAACTTCGCACCCATTAGTATTAATTCAGCTTTCTTAAGCCACACATTAATTACTGGTTTCTAGATAATATAAATGGATTCCTAATAAATACCTAATATATGAGGAACAATTATAATTTATGTGTGTATCTTATTGTTCCCTAGACTTTTTATTTCTTTTATAAAACATAATTTAAATTAACCATTTTATGCTATTTATTGTACATTTAACTTAGAATCTTAAGCATGAAGCCCATATAATTTTTAGAATATCTTTAAAATGAACCTCTTCTCCTTTTCTTTAAAGTAAAACATTAATTAGGAATATGAAAGTAAGTCTTGAATTCTCAGGTAAAAAAGGATTCATGAATTACAGGTCCATACAATTTAAATATTAAAGTCAGTATTTTTGTTTTTAGCATGTTTGAACTCACAAATGAGCTTCAGATGATTAAAGGTGAGAAAATCATCACTATGATTTTTCCCATTTATTATAACCTATTTAAGATATTCTACAGAGCTAAGTTAATCAAAATGTAATATTAAACTTTTGATGTATGAATAATAAAAAGCATAAGGATATATTTCTAACAGGTTTTGATTTTATCAGCAGAAGTATACCAAAGAAACATTAGCTGCTAATTATCCACACTACCTAGCATATGTAACTGATAGCCAAATTAAAACAATGTTTAAGTGGCCACTATGGATCAAGAAGTCTTGCTTATTTTTTACTTTATATTTTTTTAACTGTAGGGATTTCTTAGGTAGGGAAATAAGACCATATTGAAACTTAAAATATAAATGTATTACTAAAAGTAATTTGGGGGCTGGTGAGATTATTTTTAAGCTATAGGAGACTTGAGTTCCCATTTTAGTTAGAAAATTTAAACATGTGAGGACAGTTTTAGTCAAAATTGCTTTTATTTAATGCATATTATTATTTTTTACATAATTATATGTAGATTAAGCCTTTGGCATTTGCAAGTTGTTTTAAAATTAGATACAACCAATTCTTTTCAAAGGTGTTTATAATGTAGAATAGAAAAGAAGATGGCATGAAACCACACAAAAAGGACTCAACTTAGTGTTTTCAGCCTAATAAAAATGTTGTAAAAATACTTGTAAGCTTGAAAATCACACTAGCTATTCTTGTTTCAAATTCTGTTTAATATATTGTTCTGTATGATTTTATAATAAACAGATTACTCCTTGAACAGGAATTAAGAATAAAGCTGCCAGGAAGGGGTTTTGTTGTCAGAGTAGTTCCCGCCTCATGTTTTGTAAGAGATTTCATGGTCCCATTGTAAAGAGTAGATGATTTAAAACGTGTTCCCAAGATAAACTTTCCCATTGTCATTAATGAGGATGGATAATACTGAGTGACAAGTGCATTAGGAATGACACAGAAAGAGCTGTTAGATTTGTCAGAGCATATCACTTCAGGCAGTGACACTTGAGGACATTCTTTTTGTGGATATTCAGTTGGGTGGGGGTTGATTTAAAGATACCAAAGTTTGTGTTTGCTAATAGAATGATGTATTTTACAATTTATAAATATATATTTTTTAGTGTTCAGAAAATATTTGGAAGGTTCTTTAGCTTAAGTTCCTTCACATACTAAGTTTAAACCCTTATTATATCAGATTTCTTCCTTAAAAAGTAATCAAATTATGTAACATTTAAATGTTAATATATTTCCACAAAACTGATTGTTCTTTTAAAAAGTCTTCTTGGAATATGCAACTGAAGGCAAGAGATTAAAAGTTATATAAATTTTTAAAAAGTATTATAATCCTGTATATGAGGGGACTCTATTCTGCATCGAGATGAGAATAAAGATTTTGAAATAAGAGAACACATGTAATCTATATTGTCTTTCTAAAAATATATTCCTTTAGAGGAACATGTTTTAAATATTTATCAATGAACAATTAATAATGTATGACTTTCCTAGTATTTACAGTGTTTCCAAACTATAATATGCCTCTCAATTTCGATTTTGAACATGCAATTGGTCACTTTTTCGCCTTGATTCATCTTTCGTGCTGCCAACCAAATTTTGTCTCTGTATACCTTTTTGACACTAATGACTGAGTCTCTGTTCATTTGAGTTCAAGATTTCCCAAGCGGCACTTTGGGACTAGGATAAACTATTTATCATGATTGCATACCACTAATCTGTCTCAACCAAGCCACCCTATGACTGAAATTATATTTGACAGTTCACCTCTTCTTGATGAGCCTGAGGTGAACATAGCTACAGACCATCCCTGGGAGGACATGGCAGCTACTCCATATGCTCAAAAAGGTCCTTTCATTTGTGAAACAAGACTTAAACTATGCCTGTAGCAGAAGGCTAATATTTCTCTTTCTCTCTCTAATTTTCCCAGTTTTCATTAGGATTGCTCTTAAACTGCAGAAATGATTTTACCCAAAAATGTTTGGTAGACATTTTCTCCCATTACAAGTACTACCTATAGGTTAGCTTCACCATGTTGTTAACATAGTCCTTTTAAAAAATATTTGTGCTTTCTAAAATGTTCTCCTAGCTCTATACCACAATTGTCAAAAGGAAAATATTTTCTATTAGTATTTTGACTCTTACCAGAATTTATCAGTTCTTGAACCATCTCAGTAAATTTTTATATTACAAAAAAAGTGTTTTTTAAGAAGAGTTTAATTATCTCATTTTAACATAAAAATATTTTTCAAAATACATTTCAAATTTATTTTAAAGATTAAAATTTATTTTAAAGATGTATTTAGAACAATAAATTGAAAACTATAACAGGAAATATTTTATTNGTTTTCCAGAGGGGCTGTACCAGTTTACATTCCCACCAACAGTGTAGGAGGGTGCCTCCTCACGAAGACTTTAAAATAAACTTACTGCTTTATATTCTTTCTGTGAAACTTCTTCCTTTGGAATCAGAAATTATCAAATATTTTGAGATGATGTTAAAGCACTTACTATTAATATCTTGGAGAAATGAGAAATCTGAAGTAATTTTCAAGAATGCATATAGAGGGTTTAATCATAAGAGTAGTTTTATTTTTTTTTATTTTTTTAATGTTTTATTTATCTTTGAGAGAGAGAGTGTAGAAGCAGGGGAGGGTCAGAGAGAAAGAGAGATACAGAATCCAAAGACAGGCTCCAGGCTCTGAGCTAACTGTCAGCACAAAGCCTGACACGGGGCTCGAACCCACTAACTGTGAGATCATGGCTCGAACCCATTAACTGTGAGATCATGACCTGAGCAGAAGTCAATGCTTAACCGACTAAGCCACCCAGGTGCCACATAAGAGTAGTTTTAACAGCCAACATGAAGAACCAAGTAAATACGAGTTAAATTATAAAAGAAAAGATTGGGATGATTTAAACAAAGGCACTTGAATAGTAAAATGGTTTTTCGAAAACCACATTTAGGAGTTTATTACAAAATGGTATCTTTTTTAACCTGTCCTGGATTCTTGAAATGCGATTTTATCTAAAGATATTTAGATGGCCCAGAAAGTTTGGCTCATGTTAGTTTATCAAAGCAATCACTTAATAAGTTTACTCCTAATTGTCCTTTAGTAATTAAAGCTTATTATAACCTTGGAAAAATTCCTTTAAATAAAGACAATATTTTCTCACTAATACATTCTACACAGAGCCTTTCTAAAGTAACTAATGTCAACTATCAACTTTATTTGGAAATGTTTTTAAATGTTTATTTATTTTTGAAAGAAAGAGATAGAGCGTGAGCAGGGGAGGGGCAGAGAGAAAGTGAGACACAGAATCTGAAGCAGGCTTCACGCTCTGAGCTGTCAGCACAGAGCCTGACGCAGGGCTCCAACTCATGAACCATGAGATCATGACCTGAGCCGAAGTCAGACATTTAACTCACTGAGCCACCCAGATGCCCCTATAAGGAAATTTATGTCAGTTAATTTCCTAGTATCACAGAGATAATTATTTAGTCAATATAGTAAATGAAACAATCATATTTTAATGCAATATAAATTATCTTTAACAAACTTAATCTTTTTAAATATTTATTATTTTCTATACTATTTTTATTTCATCTAATAGAATGATTACCAGTGAGCCACAGTAGATTTCAGTAACACCTAAAATAAGTATCCTGAATAAAGTATCAAAGTAAACTATATATTTCCACGTTTTTAATTTCAACTATATAATTTTTACCAGTGAGCTGCATAATATACTTTACTGACATGTATTTCTGAAGAAAAGGAAGTACTATCAAAGTAAATTAGTAAACTATATATGTTTTATTTCAAAGCAATAAGATAAAAAAATATCTAACATATACACCAATTCTAACGGTAGGCAGCTTTAATTTTATGCTAAATTTTAACTTAGGCAGTAAAAGCTGTGATCCATTCATCTCATCATACTCAGTTACTCCTCCCATCTAATTATATGATCATTAAATGTACTTTTTTATTATAGGATGCATCTGCATATTTTTTAAATAAAATTACTTCCATTTTTCCCACAAGCATCTATTTTCTAATCAGAAGAGTTGATACTACATTGCTTTGCAGTAAATATTCAAAAAATTTAAAAATGGTAATTATTTAATATTTATGATCTGAAAATGTAATTGCTTCATTTAGAAAGCAGAATGGTTATTTTAAGTTTAGAAAATAAGCAGGCTAAAATGATGTTTTGTGTAATATTTAAATAATTATGCTTTTTGTTTTTAGTTTTAATATAACCTTTCTTTAATATTTTAAAAAATATACTTATATGCCTAAGCATGGTACACCATGAATCTTTAAAAAGTATGACAAGAAAAGAAAGTAAAATGGTCATTCCTTTGGGTAAATGTTATATAAAATTATGAAAAAAGTCTTAACTCCATAACATAAAACAAAATTATTGTGCCTTCAGAATTTTTAATAAAATGGTTGGCAATATTCAAGTCACTTGTTTGTATCAAGAAGAAATAATTCTTTCCCACTAAAATAATTCCCTCATCTTTGCTTTAAAAGTTGGGATGAAATTTACTTTGGTGCCGTGTGTGTGTGTCTGTGTGTGTATGTGTGTGTGTGTGCGCGCGCGCGCGTGCATTTAAGAGTCCCATAGAGAGAAGTATGATAAATTCTGTCAGATTTTTTAACATCTTGACCTATGATAAAATGTTTGTTATATCAATACAATGTACATGCTGAGTCAGTTGAAGTTTCAAGGACTAATTATGTGAGAGCCAGATTAACCATAAATTTTTGCTCATTCATTCAGTAAATAATAATGGAGGAATCTTTAGTCCAATGCCCTTTATCAAAATACATATCCTTAGATCTGGCCTCTGACAACCTCTTTAGCCTATCTCTTGCCAGAACTCCAAGTTGCAGCCTGACTCATACCTGCAATCCCCATGGTGGCCCATTTTATCACTTCCAGGTCTTTTGTAAATGCCAAAAATATTCTCCCTTTTCTTCCAACTATCCTTGCCAGATCAATCTTATTCTTCCTTTAGTTAGATGTCACTTTCTCTAAAATATCTATCCTGATTCTCCAAGACCAGGTTAGGTGGCCTACCTCTGTACTCCCAGAGTACCTTATAAATGATCTGTATTTTAACACTTACAAACATTATTTTAACTTTTTGTTTCCTTGATGTTTCTATCTACTGTACTGTAAGCTGGTGGCAGAAATTGTGTTATGTTCTTGTTTACCAATGCACCCACAGCACCTAACACAGGATCTAACACACAGTAGGAGTTTAGTAAACATTTGTTGAATGATAAACCAGTAATATCTGGAAAATAATACATCTGTAAATATCTGCTACATGTATCTGCTAAATATCTGACTACATCTCTCTTTTTATCTAATTGTCATAAAAATATGTGATCTACCCTCTTAACCAGTTTTTAAGTGTACAATATATTACTGTTGACTGTAGACACAATATTGTACCCTGACTACATCCTTAATTAACTCTCCATATGAGTCTGAGTTGTCTGCTCTTTGAGGAAGAACACGCAGTAATCAATTCTCAAAGCCCGAAATCAGGACAGCCTTTTCCCTGACATAGTAACCATACCAACCTGTTTTAATTTTCCCTAATTACTGAACTGTTTCTTGTCTTTAGGATTGGAATCCTTCCCCATATCAACCTATAACATTAAACACACACACACACACACACACACACACACACACACACACACACACACACATTGATACCTAACCCTCGATCTTTATTTTTGGTGAAGATTTTGCTATATCCTCCATGCCACTGATCCTTCCCTTCCAATATATTAACTTTTAAAATCTTTTTAAATCTTTGGCTTAATGAGAAGCTGTTATTGGTACATTAAAATGCTATCAAATAATTTTAATTCAAATTTAAATGCTTTTTTAGCTTGTCTATATTATGTCTTTCTCTTGCCTCTATAGACATGTGGTAAAGATTTTGTATGAATACCCATCAGGATGACTAATTAAAGCCAAACCAACTGAGCATTTAAAGTATACCCTTGAAAGAGAGGGGAGGTGCCAAGCTGATAACATCTTGATAACACTGGATAGTAAGATCCCATGGGCCTACATATTCATTGTTCCTAGTCAATTGACATTTATATCTATTATCACTTGAGTGAAACATGATTAATTATTTTATGATAATTTGGATCATTGTTTAAAATTAAGTTTGGAAGTGTTATGTCCTGGCCATCTTCTTTTACCATTCCTTTAGAGGATTGGGAGCCACCCTGCTATTTAGGGAGATGATTTCTCCTTCCAATTATTACATAATAAGCCTCATTGTTTTCTAAATAGGAGACTCCTTTTCACTGCTCTAAGAGTAATAATTTTATGCTACAGACATCAAAGATGAGGATAAAAATGTCACATCGTGATTCTGTCTCCATGACACTCCACAATAATACAAAGTGAAAAATTTAAACAAAGAGAGCCTTTTGCTTTTTCCATGGTGTCAAAAGTCATGTTTCTCAGTTTTTCTTCTCTAAATTGGGCATTAAAATAAACATTTTTTATATTATTTAGGAAGTTGTAATTCTATCTTGAAATTTTATTCATAAAATATTTCCCTCAAAACACACTTTTTCATAAGGTTGTTTTTTTCACCCAACAAATAGGAATTCTAGTTTCCACTTTTTAATTAAATCCTAGCTATTTTAGTTGGAGATTTATTGCCTTAATCCATATGTAATGTGTTTATCACTTAGGAAACATTAAAAAAAATGGGTTAGTAATTTTGTATAATGCCATAATTATATCTTTCATCAGGATAATTATGTAAAAGTAAATAAAGGTAGGGCTAAGATAATACCTAATTTAGGATGCCTTTCAAACGTATAATGCTTATAATTAAAGATTTCAAGTAGAAAGTAAAGGGCCTTAGTTTCCTTACACATCAGCCTAATTTTCAAAATAAAACCATAAAAGTTAGTTAAATAGTTTCTATGCTAACACATTTACACATGGAATCACAACTGTCCACATAAAAGCTTTTTGTAATAATAATAATAATAAATTGTTAATATCTTTACACTAGAGAACAGAACTTAAAAGGTGAATTTTGTAGCTCATCTAATATGCAAGACTGAGAGCAAAAATAATTTAACTAGCTTGTGCCATTGGAAAATATTTAAGATTTGCAATGGGAAGTATGCAGTTATTCATTTCATATTACTTAAACCACTGAAAGAAAATATCACACATTATCAGTCATTAAAAGTAAACATCATGCATTGTACATGATTTCATAGATTTAGTATATTATAAATAATAGCTCACTAAATTGAGATACCAGATTTTTTGTCCTTATAAACAAGATATTTCCACCTTTTTTCCAGTTAGATTAAAAGGCACGTAATAAACACCTAGCCTAGCCTCTAATAACCATCACTAACATATGCATTTTCAGATACAGATAATGCAACATAAATGCCCCAAAAAACACATACTCACAACAGCATTTCCAATGGCACATTGAGGTCCCCAGTGAATAATAGCTGAAGCATCTAAGGATAGAAAGCAACCACGAGACCTACTTGCAAAGTGACTGTGAAAAGCACTTCTCTTCCCAACTCTGCTGCCTACAGAATTCTGTGTACCTCTGAAGTGGTCATGCAACTTAAGGTTTAGCTCCAGGCTGCTAAAACAGGCCAAGTTCTAGGTCTGCTATCACTCCTACCAAAAACTTTATTTTAAGCAAAGTTTTAACTTTGTCTTTTAGCTGCTTAGTATTCATTTTTGTTTCTCTGGTAGGGGCTTAGGAGGAGGGTGAGGAGCATGGGGTGGCAGGGATGAGGCTGATGGCTGCAAGTAGAGCACTCTTCAACCCTAATTTCTGATATGGGTAGGAAAACCTCTAGATACCTCTGTAGATCACTACATAGCCTTCGCCTAGTGCCTTCCCAACTAGACTCAGTTTTAAGTAAATAATGGTGATGGAGCTGGTGTAAGTGTACGCTACAATCATCTCATTGTTATTACATGAATCAATAAAGGGCTTCTCCATTGCAGAAATTTCTAAGACTATACAAGTTGTTTTGTTACACTGAAGTTGTATCAGTTATAACTTTTAAAAATATATAAGCCATCATTTGGGACTTTGAAGTCTTTTGTTGTAAGGGGATTTTGTTATAATGACATTTGTTATAAATGATGTTTATTCTCTTACTGCAAAAATCTACATGTAATTTCTCAGAAATGACTTTTACTGAATATATGTGAATGGGAATTAGTAATTCAGTCAAACAGCCATTACATGCACAATCTGTTTACTACACAATTCTAATAAAATGTTCTCAATTGGCGTCCATATGAACTGATGATATTTTGTTAAGTATGGAAGACTAAAACCCAGTAATTAATAAAACTATCATATCGCAGTAATTTTTGATAAGATCTCAGTTGCCATGTTTTTGATGTATAACTCTCATCCCATTATCAACTATCATAACAAACCATGCTGCTTTAATTATCAAACCTTTATAGATATAGATATGAATTATTTCAAAGAAAAATCCTGAAAATATTTCTTTATTTTTGAAATTTCCAGTACACAATACAATGTGCTAATATTACTTCTTGATTTTTTAAAATTATGTATTAAGTAGCTCATCAATATCTAATGGAACTGGCATCTAGCATTTCTTAGAGATGCTATTAGGCTACAACTTATTATTTAAGATATCTTTTGACCTAAGGGATGTAGTAAATGACCATAAAAGCAAACCAAAGTGTGACGTTTTAAGTATCCAGCATGGATAATATTAACAATTCTTCACTCTATTTACTGCATTGGAGAAAGTAAAGTCACTGTTCTTGGTTTTTTTTAATGTGAGTAAACAGTACAAGATCTGTGTAAAACCTCTTGAAACATTTATTTAATAGAGTGTTTAATAGAATACCATTTAGTAAACCTTTTAGAACATTTTAAAAATTGTAGAACATTTTATTTAAAAAAAGATTCACACCAGAGCATTGAAGATAAGTTCTTCACTTACTAAATAAAGGGAAAAAATTGCCTCTGAGTTGGTGCATTAAATTGCTTGTATGCTCTTGGCATTTTAATAGGAAAACTAAGTGTGATGCTACCAGTCATCACCATGTCTTCGGTTGACACATTTTCTTTAATAAAATATAGAATATGAGGAAACATGTATTTCTATTTAATTTGAATAGAAGTCTGTATTATGAGTGTATTTGGAAAGCTATGCCAAAACACTTGATATGGAAAGTCTCATTTATAAGACTGGTAATATGAGTTATCTTTTTAGCTTGACCTACCAACTATTTTTCTTCATTTTGCCATTTATGCATTTTAGGATTGGAAGTAAATGAAGCTAAAACATTCTTCCCTACAGCATTGGGGTCTTCACATAAGGCCTGTTTGAAAAATGCCAGGGCATGGTTTTTCTCTCAAACCCAAAGACACTCACAAAATTACACATGATTTATTCAGGAATAGGAAATCTAAAACAATTTAATTTTACATTTATGAACTGAGTTCACATTCTGTCCATATTACTAAAACAAAGCTGAATGTTACCTGTTTATATAATATCAGTAACAATGTCTTCATTAATTCAGAGTTCTGGTACCCAGTTTAAAAAAAAAAAAAAAAACAAAGCAAAACAAAAAGTACCTGGGATTGTAAAGTATGCTAGGTGTATTTGTACATGATGTGGCAGTAATAAATTTTGGAAATTACTGAAGCTAACCTCTTGGTAATCGCTGCAACCTTCTTTTTCCTATGTTATTGCTTATCCTATAGAAAAGGCAGTTATTTATCCATCGGATTTCCTTAGCAAATAAATTCTTTCCAAGCAACAGAAATCATCACTGTCAAGTAGAAATGAAAAGGAAGGGCAAGAGAAGGAAGAGATTGTGACAGATTGAATGGATAGAGTTCTTTACCCCAGGAATCATGAAAAGGAACATGACATAAGAGTTAATACATTTAAACTTTCATTTTAATGTGTATATTTATTAAGCATATGCAATGTTAAAGTTATGATGTAGACACTGTGTGAAATGCAAACCTTACACATGGTTTCTGTTCTCACTTCTTAGGTGCTTTTTTAAAAAGTCAAAGACCAATGAAATACAATATCATATTGGTTTGAGATCTCTTAGGTACTTATACTATGGAAGTAACACAAGTCCCACCTCTCTGAAAATACTATATTCATAGAATTATTTTCAGGTGTTTAGAGTAAGATTTTTTTTTCCTCCTCCTTAAAACAATCACTAGTTACTCAACATCCAGTCTGACAGAAAATCTTACTGACTCTGCCTTTAAAATATATTCATAATGATGCTGACAAAAACTGAGGACTGATGGATGTGGGGGGAGGGGGGGATGGGCATGGAGGAGGACACTTGTGGGGATGAGCACTGAGTGTTATCTGGAAACTAATTTGACAATAAACTATTAAAAAAAATAAATAAATAAAAATAAAATATATTCATAATGAAACCAATTTTCACTACCACAAATGCTACCATTCACTCCAAGCCATCATCATGTTTTGCCTGGATCATTGTAAGANTTGAATGCTGACAAAAACTGAGGACTGATGGATGTGGGGGGAGGGGGGGATGGGCATGGAGGAGGACACTTGTGGGGATGAGCACTGAGTGTTATCTGGAAACTAATTTGACAATAAACTATTAAAAAAAATAAATAAATAAAAATAAAATATATTCATAATGAAACCAATTTTCACTACCACAAATGCTACCATTCACTCCAAGCCATCATCATGTTTTGCCTGGATCATTGTAAGAGACTGCTAACAAGATACCTGCTCTTAATCCTGATCTCCTTCAATTTGTTCACATGCAGTAGCGAAAAGGATGATTCTTTTAAAACATAAGCTACATCAAGGGTGCCTGGGTGGCTCAGTCAGTTGAGTCCGACTTAGGCTCAAGTCATGATCTTGTGGATCCTGAGTTCAAGCCCCGCATCGGGCTCTGTGCTGACAGATTAGAGCCTGGAGCCGTCTCCCTCTCTCTCTCTCTCTCTAGCCCTCCCCCTGCTTGTGCTGTGTCTCTCTCTCTCAAAAATAAATGTTTTAAAAAATAAAAATAAATGTAAGATACATCATATCGTATATCTGTCAAAACTTTCCATCAAATCCCATCTCACTCAGAAGTCCTTTGAGTGAGGACTGTCCCCACAGTTGATCTGATTCAGCCACACTTGGTGTTCCTTGCCATTCCTCCTTGCTATTCCTTGACCATGCAAAGCCTTAGGGCCTTTGCTGCCCACTCCCTTTCCTTGAAGTGTTCCTCTCTCAGATCTTTTCATAACTAACTTCCTCACCTTCAAATATTTGTTGAAATATCACCTTCCTGAGGAAGCTGTTCTGACCATCCATTTCAAAGTAGCAGTTTACGTACCCCCATTCTGCCATGTCTAGTTACTCTTGGTCTGCTCTCTATTTTCCATAGCGCCTACTACCTTCTAACAAGTAGTCTCATTTTTCCATTTATTATGTCTGTTCATTTTCCATCTTCTTGTACTAGGAGGTGAGCCTTACAAAAACAAGGATTTTTCTCTGTTTTGTGTAGAACAGTCTGACACATGGTAAAGTGTTTAAAAAACACTTTTAAAGTGGTAAGTTGTCTCACTTTGCCTCAGACTATCTCATTTTCCTTCCCTTCCCTATTTAAATTGTGTACAAGCATGAATGAATTTAGGAACTAATATTAGTAGGAATGATGATAATGAAATCACTTATTGCTGTGGCAGACACTATACCAAGCACATTACCTATGTTGTGCCACTTAATCCCCACAACTAGTCCTCAAAGTCAGATGAGGAGGCATAGGTTAAGTCACTTGCCCACGGTCACATTTTAAGTGAATGGCTAAGCTCCAGATCAACCGGTAAGAGACTCCAAAGGCCAACACTCTTTGTAGCTTTTGAATTATAGCCACCTTCAGTTTTATTCAATATTAATTTTTTTATGTTTACTAAACAACAGTAACTAAAAGAACTACACAGTATCAACATGAAATTAACTGGCTACTGACTTGCTTAATACCATTCCTTTTTTTATTCCTTCTTTTTAAGTAACTGTATTTAAAGATAAATACTAGCTTTAAAACTTTGTAATTTCAAGTGATAAATATATTACATTTCTTTTAGATTGAAGAAAGAGGGTATTCATGATATCTGCTATATTCTTGAAGAAAACTTGGAGAGAATGCAGGGGACTTAAATTATCACATAAGTGAAGCATTGAGTAACATGAGTAACAAAAACAAAGGGAACAGAAGAAGAGGTATAAAAAGTAAGGTAATATTAAGTGGCATGGAAAAGATCGTATTCATGGTTTTTGTTTAAGTATTCTCTAAAATAATTTTTTAATATAATTTAATGTTAAGTTAGCTAATATACAATGTATACAATGTGCTTTTGGTTTCGAGGGTACAGTCCCATAATTCATGGCTTACATACAACACCCAGTGGTCATCCCAAGAAGTACCCTCCTCAGTGCCCATCACCTATTTTCCCCCTCTCCCCCGCCCCCCTTCCATCAACCCTCAGTTTGTTCTCTGTATTTAAGGATCTCTTATGGGTTTTCCTCCCTATCTGTTTGAAATTATTTTTTCCCCTTCCCTTCCCCCATGGTCTTCTGTTAAGTTTCTCTCAAGTCCCACATATGAATGAAAACATGACCTCTGTCTTTCTCTGATGGACTTATTTCACTTAGCATGATACCCTCGAATTCCATCCACATTGTTGCAAATGGCAGGATTTCATTCTTCCTCATTGCCAAGTAGTACTCCATTGTATATATAAACCACATCTTCTTTATCCATTCATCAGTTGATGGACATTTAGGCTCTTTCCATAATTTGGCTATTGTTGAAAGCACTGCTATAAACATTGGGGTAAAAGTGCCCTTATGAATCAGCACTCCTGTATCCTTTAGATAAATTCCTAGTAGTGGTATTGCTGGGTCATAGGGTAGTTCTATTTTTACTTTTGAGGAACCTCCACACTGTTTTCCAGAGTGGCTGTACCAGTTTGCATCCCCACCAACAGTGCAAGAGAGTTCCTGTTTCTCCATATCCTCGTCAACATCTGTTGTTTCCTGAGTTATTAATTTTAGCTACTCTGACTAGTATGAAGTGGTTATCTCAATGTGGTTTTGATTTGTATTTCCCTGATGATGAGTGATATGTCTTTTCATGTGTCTCTTAGCCATCTGGATGTCTTCTTTGGAAAAGTATCTATTCATGTCTTTTGCCCATGTCTTCACTGGATTATTTGTTTTTCAGGTGTTTAGTTTGGTAAATTCTTTACAGATTTTGTATACTAACCCTTTATCCAGTATGTCATCTGTAAATATCTTCTCCCATTCTGTCAGTTGCCTTTTAGTTTTGTTGATTGTTTCCTTTGCAGTGCAGAAGCTTTTTATCTTGATGAGGTCCCAGTAGTTCATCTTTGCTTTTATTTCCCTTGCCTTCAGAGATGTGTCAAGTAAGGAGTTGCTGTGGCTGAGGTCAAAAAGGTTGTTGCCTGTTTTTTCCTCTAGGGTTTTGATGATTTCCTGTCTCACATTTAGGTCTTTCATCCATTAAAATATTTTTTTTAATCATGTGTCTTATCACATTTTTAAGTTGACATATAACATTTTTCACTGTAAGTGTAAATAGTGATAAAGGATATCATTTCTGATGTATTAGATATACACTTTAAATATATTTTCATCAAAACCATGAAGTAAGGATTTAGCTTAATTATTAGTAACATTCATAATATAACCTAATTGGCAATCATTGTCAAATCAATGCAAAGAAAGTCTGACTTCATTTTTTAATGCCAGTGAACATGTTTCTAGGATAGTCTTCTCACTTTTGTTGCCATGTGTTTGTCCCCTGCTTATGATGAAACAAGGTGCAAGCCCCCATTAGTTTGTTGTTGCTCTGCAGTAATGGGACTCTTACTTCGGGGCAACGCACCACACTAAGATTCAGGGTGGGCAAAAGCTGTGCCTTCTCTGCCAGATTCAATCAAGTGGAAAAGGAGAACCTGCAGACTACAGGTACATTTCAAGTAGGTCAGTTTTAGGAGAGAAAAGCTGTGAAAATTGACGATCTGAAAGTTGAATTCCTTTAAAACTATCCATACTCACATACCCATTACAAAGTCTTTGTGAAGGGCATGCATTTTGCAGTTTTAAGACCTCTGCTTTATATTATTTAGCACATTAAAATTTAGAAAATGCTCCCTTTTTTTTTTTTTTTAGGGTTTGTTTCCTAAAAATGTCTACTTCCATTATAATCTGCAAAAATACATCTTTAGTTTGTGGTAACATATCTTTTAAAAATAAACAAGAATGGAATGGAATACTCAAAACTGATGCAAGACATTTTTTAAAAAATAATAGACTTTTTTTGGAGCAGTTTTAGGTTTATAGAAAATTTGAGAGGAAAGTATAAAGTTCCCGTATGACAGCCATACTGCCCCCCACTCCACTGACAGTTTCTCCTTTTACTAACATCGTTTTAGTGTAATATATTTGTTATAATTGGTGAGCCAGTACTGACACATTATTGATTGAAGCCTGGAGTTTACATTAAGATTCACTCATTGTAGTGGACATTGTATGGGTTTAACAAATATATAATAACATATACCACCAAATGGTATATAGAATAGTCAAACTATCCTAAAAATACCCTGTTCTCCACCTATTCATCCCTTCCTCCCCCAAATTTCTGGCATCTACTGATCTTTTTACTGTCTTCAGAGTTTTACCTTTTTCAGAATGCCATATAGTAGGAATCATAGTACATAGCCTTTTCTAGATTGGTTTCTTTCACTTAGCTATATATATATATAAGTTTTCTCCATATCTTTTGTGACTTGAGAGCTCATTTCTATTTATCACTGCATAGTATCCATTGTATAGAGTACCACTGCTTATCCATTCATACTTACTGAAGGATATTTTGATTGCTTCCAAGTTTTAGCAATTATGAATAAAGCAGCTATAAAAATTTGTTTGCAGCTTTTTGTGTGGCTGTAAGTTTTCAACTCATCTGAGTAAATACCAGGGAATACAAATGCTGGATTGTATGGAAAAAAAATGTTCACTTTTGTAAGAAATTGCCCAGCTACCTTCCAAAGTGGCCATACGATTTTTCACTTCCACCAGCAATGAATGGAGGTTCCTGTTTGCCCAATATCCTTGCCAGCATTTGGTGTTGTCAGTGTTTTGGACTTGAACCATTCTAATAGGTGTATAGTAGTATCTCATTGTTTTAATTTGTAGTGCCCTGATTACATTTATTGTTAAGCATCTTTTTATATGGTTATTACCACATCTGTATGTCTTATTGGGCGAGGTGTCTGTTCAGATCTTTTGCTTTTTAATTAGAGTGTATGTTTTCTTATTGTTGAATTTTAAGAGTGTTTTCTAAATTTTTGACACCAGTCCTTTATCTGCGGCTTGTCTTCATTGTCTTAACAGTATCTTTCACAGAACAAAAGTTTTAAATTTCAATGAAATCCAACTTATATTTTTTTCTTTCATGGGTCATGCTTTTGATGTTATATTTATTAATAAGTCATTGTCAAACCCAGGTTCACCTAAATTTTCTCCTATATCATCTTCTAGGGTTTTATAGCTTTGTGTTTTAGGTCTGTTATTCATTTTGAGTTACTTTTTGTGAAAGGTAAAAAGGTCTGTGTCTAGATTCATTCTTCTGCATGTGGATGTCCATTTGTTTCTATACCATTTTTTTAAAAGACTGTCGTTTCTCCATTAAATTGCCTTTGCCTCTGCCAAAGAACAGTTGACTACATTTTGTGTGGGTCTATTTCTAGGCTGTCTGTATATACTGTTCTATTTATCTACTTGTCTTTTCTTTCACCAATACCACACTGTCTTCTTTAGGGTACCTGTATAGTAATTAGAATCACCCCAAATAATCATTTTAACTTAGGTACTTTCTTAAAGACCTTAACTCCAAATACAGTTACATTTTGAGGTACTAGAGGTTAGATTTTCAACATATGAATTAGGAGGGAATACAGTTCAGCCCATAATGGATGGTATCATTCCTCCAACTTTGTTCTTCTTCATTATTGTATTGGCTATTCTAGGCCTGTTGCATTTCCATACAAACTTTGTATGCTGAGATTTTTATTGGGATTGTGTTGAATCTTTACATCAAGTTGAAAGAACTGAAATCTTAATGATTTTTAATCTTTCTGTACCTAATACTGGGTACCCCTTGGATTTTTATAATCTCAAAGCTTGTCCACACTGAGTGTCTAGCAATTTGTCATTTACAATTTAGTTTTAGTTTCAGTTTGTGTGTGTGTGTGTGTGTGTGTCTAGTACTGGTTCCTATGGAGATGTTTTATTCTCAGGCTTCTACTCTAGTAAGTTGAGATTCTCTGTATCTGCCTAACATTTCTACAATTTTCTGGGTAGCAGCTTGCCCTGTGACCTCACTGCTCTGATAGGTCTAAGAAGAGTTGTTGCTCATTCAGGTTTTTTCTTGTGTTGGGGATAAGACTAAGGACTTCCAAGCTCCTTATATTCAAGACCAGAAACAAGAAATCTCCAAGTACTTTTTATTCTTGCAACAACATCGTTAACCAAATTAAGCATTTATTTGTTCCTACTCTTCAGAAGTAACTGAGTTAGGTATATTATGTCCTGAAACTGGCAAGAATCCTATTTTGCCAAAAATGATCTTTATGAAAATATTTCTATATTTGCATCTTAAATTTTTAAAATGTATATACCCTATAACATTGGTTTTCAAAGTGGCATGGCCCTTGTGGTAGTAAGAGGGGCCTCTGGAATTGCTGGTTTGGGTTGTGGGTGGTCGGGAAGCAAAGGGCCAGGGAAAGACTAAGCTGAATATACTTATCCCAGCATGAACTTGAGCAGCTCTGTTTCATATATTTTACTTGAAGTAAGAGATGAACAAATAAAAAATATTTAAATCCACTCCTCTTGAGTGTTAAATGAATACTCTCCTAATGTTCTCTTCCATACACTGCACAATAGATTAAACTATCTTATAAAAACCTTCTTTACAAGGGAGCCTGGGTAGCTCACTCAGTTAGGCGTCCAACTTAGTTTCTGCTCAGATCATGATCTCACAGTTTTTTGGTTCAAACCCTGTGTCAGGCTCTGCACTGGCAATCCAGAGCCTGCTTGGGATTCTTTCTCTCTCTGCTGGCCCCCTTTGCCCACCGTGCTCTCCCTCTTTCTCTAAAAATACTTAAATAAACATTTTTTAAAGGGCCTTAAAATAAAACCTTCTTTTCAGAGTTTAGTAACAAAATTGTTAAGGAAAAACTGAGGTGGACTCATTTTATTTAATGCAAAGTGATAATGTTGGACTGAATGAATCCCTCTTTGTTAGGGATTGTAAGTACTCAATTAAAATTATAATTAGTTTATCCTCAGGAGCTCAAATCTTCACAAGTTGAATTTGTAAGATATTAATTAACTGATATATCAAAAAATACACAGCATGGACATACCTTTATTAACCTGTGTTTGAGTTTTCTTGATGGAACCTATAGATATCTGTATGTCCTGGCTCATTTCTAACACTTGGAATTAACCAGCTTAGTGACTTATATTTTATAAAAAAATTCAGATTCATATATTTACTTTGTGGTGTTTTGTTTTTAATTTGACTTTGTATTCTAGGGCAATTGGGAACAGGGCTAGAATAAGATTTCAGACTTTTCTTCTTCAGGAACATATATCCAAACAGCAGAAAGAAGCATTTTTAATTTGTCTAGCAACCACATATAATTATACTTGGTTCTGCACTGTGAAGAGGTGCCTGTAGGGCAACACAAGCTTTACCTCATTCATGTCACATAGAATTGTTTGTAAACATGAGTACCATACTGTACTTAGCTTAAAGCAGTTCAGAAAAATGTTTAGAAGATTGCTGTGTATAAAGCAAATAAGTAAAACATCATTCTTGCACTAGGAAAGTGAAAACAGCATTAGAAGAAATTAGCCAAATATGCAAAAGCCAATACAAGACAAAATAAGTGTAAAAACAAACACAAAATGCTATGGGGCTCATAGATGACAGAGATGCTACATCTGTTTGAAAGCACATGAGAAAACTGAAAGGGGAGATAGTATGTGTGATCAATCTGGAACAACCTGGAGAGAAGATGGTTCAAGTGCATGTAAAAGTAAACTTCACTGATAGTAGCTTTGATAAAATAGGGCTTTATATTTGAAACAGAACAAGAAATCTGAAGGTAAGCAGCTGCTGGTATCGATTCAGTGGCTCTAGAATGTCAAGGTCACATTTCCATAATTTTGAGACTTTCCCTGATACTTGTTGCCTCGTGATCAGAAGATGGTGGCTACAGTTCCACGTACCAGTCTACAACCCAGCAGGAAGAATGGATTGAGGGAGGGAGAAAAAGAAAACTTTCCAGATATTCCTCTGTAGAATTCTGTTACAACTCATTGGCCAGAACTTTACAAATTGCCACCCAAACTACAGGGAGTCCCGGAAGGGTGAGCTTTTATAGCTAGCCATACTGCCCCTCTCCAAATGAAATCAGGAAATGTTGAGGTAAAAAGAATAGCAGGAGCAAATCATGTGTTTCTTGAAGGTAAAGAGATATAGTGGAAGTTCAAGATAAAAACAGTAGGCTTTGGGCTATATCCCACAGAGCCTTTGATGCCAAGCTGAGGCATTTACAATTAACCTAATACGCAGTGGGAAACTATTGAATGTTTCAGAGCAGGGGTGCCTGGGTGGCTCAGTCAGTTTCGCGTCTGACTCTTGATTTTGACTCAAGTCATGATCCCAGGGTTGTGGGATCAAGCCCCTCCTCGGACTCCACACTGAGCATGGAGCCTGCTTAAGATTCTTCTCTCCCTCTGCTCGTCCCCCACTTATGTGCATGTGTTTGCATTGCATGTGTTCTCTCTCTCGCTCTCAAATTTTAAAAAATAAATAAAAATAAATTAAAAATGTATGTGAGCAGAGGAATGATGCCTTGGGTGCTGACCCATCATGACAATTTTATTTTCTAAATAAAATTATTTTAAACATATTTCATAAAGAGTTTAAAATAGGTGAATATTTAAATTGTACTATTATGATCACACTCAGATATAAATTAATCCTGTTAAGACAGTTCTGTAGGGTGAGTCAGAATTCATTAACAGAGCATTGTTCTGCTAATGTTTTCACTGTGGCACCAGGATGTTGATTCTATAAGGTCCACTCAGTCTAGGTATCTATATATACATTTTTAAATCTTTAAAAAAAAATTTTTTTAATGTTTACTCATTTTTGAGAGACAGAGACAGAACATGAGCAGGGGAAGGGCAGAGAGCGAGAGAAAGACACAGAATCCAAAGATACAGAAACCAAAGCGGGCTCCAGGCTCTGAACTGTTAGCACAGAGCCTGACATGGGGCTTGAACTCATAAGCCATGAGATCATCACCTGAGCCTAAGTTGCACACTTAACCATGTGAGCTACCCAGGTGCCCCAAAAATCTTGAATTTAGTATTTTGTAAAAGATTTCAGAGTGGGAACACCTGGCTGGCTCAGTTGGTAGGGCACATTACTAAAAATGATTCCCTTTTCTCCTTAGTTAAGAACTAATGCTTCCCATCTAGAGTGATCATATAATTTATTGCCTTTGTTAAATTAAAGAAAAATCGGGGTGCCTCGGTGGCTCAGTTGGTTGAGCGTCTGACTTCAGCTCAGGTCATTATCTCATGGTTCATGGTTTCAAGGCCCACATTGGGCTCACTGCTGTCAGCGCAGAACCTGTTCAGATCCTCTGTCTCCTCTCTCTCTGTCCCTCCCCCCCAGGGATTGCCAGTGCAGCTAAGGGAGTAGTTTTGATGCAATCTGAAGTCTCCTCTGGGCTGTCATATTGTTCTTGCCCCAGGTAGTCAGCTCTGTGAGAGGATGTCTGCATCTCTGCTGAGGGCTGAGTAAACTAATCCAGATTTGCTTGTAAACCTCAGGAATAGCCACATTTGCAGTGGCTTTCTGCCTTGTCCACCAGCAGTGCTCTCTATCATTGGTCTCCCTGGTCACACATTCTCCCTGTGGGATCAGTGTTCTTTGGCTGAAAGCTGTATATTCTCTTCATGTTGTGGTCCTGAGGAAGGAGGGGTGAGAAATACTTTTTCAGACTCTTTTTGTGGAAAAGTCATTTCCAGCTTAAATTGGGAGCCAAAAACGAATCTCAAATTTACGTAGCACTATAATCTTTACAGAATGACACCAATAAAGATCTCCCAGGAAACATTAGCTCAGAATATCTTGTTGAATCATGTGATACCCACGGTTATACTATTTTATTTTTTTTAATGTACAGATAAACTATTAGGTTATTACACTAAAGTATCTTATTCCTATATAGAATTTTGTGTTCTTATCCTTATTTATATCATGTATCTTTTTTCCCCCACATAACTTTTAAAGTATTTCTTCTCTTTGGTTTCCACTAAACTCTCCGGTTCTCTTATAGCCTCTCTGAATTTTTTTCAATCTCTCCGAATATTCTTTCTCCTTTTACCCCCCAAAGATGATAATGATAGTTTAGAAAATGTTAACCCTGCTGATAGCCAAGACTTCATGGGTACTTACAGTGTGCTAGGAACTGCACATATTACATATACCAACTCACTGAATTCTAAACAACAACCTTATGTGGTTGTTTTATTATTCCTGTCTTTCAAGTGTGAAGCACAGAGAGGTTAAATAACTTACTTTTAAAAAGCTAACAAATAATGGAGCCAGGTTTATAATCTGGATGGTATAACTCTAAATGCCTATTATGTTCCTAACCTCTAACCCATTGTCCCTGATCTCCAAGAGCTTCTCTTACTGACTCACTCTTGCATTCTCCATCCTACTCAATTCCAGGACCAATTCTAGCAGAAGATGTTTAAGGAACCCAATCTTAGTTGTTTTCACGGGTCTAGCATAAGGCTCTGGGTAGCCTGGTAGCACCAGCCGAAGTCCTACAGGTCTGGCAATCTCTGTGACCCAGCAATGTAGCTTCAGCATATCCTGTCCAATAATGCAATAGTTCCAACAAGTTGAATATCTAAGAAATATGGTAAATGAAGAGCTTGACAGTGCTGTACTTGGCGGTGTTTGCCAAGATATGAAAGTTGAAAGGGATGGAAGAATCACTGATTATTATTAAGATTGTAAAATTAGTGGTCCATTAATAAGAATCTTAAGTGCTTGTTTACAAAATTATCTTCCCCACTAGCTACTAGAGTTAGAAAGATGCAGAAGTAGAAAATCTGGTAACTCTACCTTGATCATGCCTATTCTACTTCCAGGATACTCTCCTTCCTTGTTTCTGCTGAGATCCTATGTACATGTTCAGAATTAACATCTCTCTCTCTCTCTCTCTCTCTCTCTCTCTCTCTCTGTATTTTCTGTTCATTACTTGTTTGTAAAGTTAGCACCTTAGTATTTATGTTCAGTTCTCTCATTTTTATACATTTTGTATTGAAAGCTATATTAGCTCGATATGATTGAATCATAAGAGTTCCTTACCCTATGCCAGGCTATAAATAGGATATAAATATATATTAACACAACCCCTGCCCTTGAAGAGCTTACAGTCTACTAAAGAAAGCTGACGTATAAAAAAATAATAGTGATTGATTGGTACAAAGATTGAGTTAGGTATGAAATTCTATGCAAAATTTTAAATGAATTAAAATTATCTTAAAGAATATTAAAATTATTTGCAAAACATCTAAGTGAGAATCTGCTGTATGAGAGACACTGGAGATACAAAAATGAACACACTATTTCTATTTTTTTTTATCTTTTAATGTTTTATTTATTTCTGAGAGAGAGAGAGAGAGAGACAGCATGAGTCGGGGAGGGTCAGAGAGAGAGGGAGATACAGAATCTGAAGCAGGCTCTAAGCTCTGAGCTAGCAGTCAGCACAGAGCCCGATGTGGGACCGAACCCACAAACCGTGAGATCATGGTTAACCGAGTCGGATGCTTAACCAACTGAGCCACCCAGGCGCCCCACACTATTTCTATTTTAAAGAGCTCAATTTAATATTTAAAGGGATTTATCCAGTCTATATTATGGAGTAAATTCAATTGCTTAGATAGAAGTTTCAAACTGATTAATAGAAAAGACCTCTTTTTAAGGACTTTTTAAAAAAATTTTTATGTTTTTTTTTAATTTATTTCAAGAGAGAGAGAGCATGAACAGGGGAAGGTCAGAGAGAGAGGGAGATACAGAATCTGAAACAGGCTCCAGGCTCTGAGCTAGCTGTCAACACAGAGCCCGACGCCAGGCTCAAACCCACAAACCATGAGATCATGACCTGAACCAAAGTCAGATGCTTAATTGACTGAGCCACCCAGGAGCCCCATTAAGGACTTTAACTCGGTTCATTTTATAAGCACGGTAGCTTTCTCTTACTAAGTAAATGTTTATTAAATTAATGAACAATAAGAATCATAGGATATAATGTTAGGAATGAGACCTTAGTAGGTTAGTTTTTTTAACCCTTTGATATCAAAATGATTTGGATTATCATAGGGATAGTCAGTAGAATTTAATGGGTGAGGCTAGGTTCTCTGACATTCAACAGTGCTCTGGACATTCCCACCCAATGAATAAGTGTCACATCCTGCACAACTTTGAATGTCTGACTAAATCTACTACAAATAAGTTGGTGTCACTTTCTTCAGAATTGCTGTATATATTAAGTGCAATTCTTCTCAAAATCCCACCAGAACTTTTTGTGGAAATTTTTAAGAAAATACAAAGGGCCAAGAAGGCAATCATCACACATGACAAAGCGAAAGTACTTACACTTCCAGGTATCAAAACTTACAGTATTGACACAAGTATAAATCGGTAAGCAAATGGGACAGAAGAGACTTCAGAAACAACCAACACATATGTGATCACTGGTTTTATGATGAAAGTAACATTGTAGCACAGATGGGTAAGGGTGGACTTCTCAATAAATAGAACTCAGTTAATGGGGGAAAAAAACCTAATATTGACTCCTCCTTCACACCATACACAAAATTCATTTCCAGATGTATTGCAGTCTACATGTGAAACACAAAACAAAGTTTTAGAAACGAACACAGGAAACTTATCTGCATGAGTAGTGTCTAGAAAGAGGTGTAGGGAACTTCGGGGATGCTGTTATTAGTCTTCAATTTGATCTTACTAAAAAATAATAAAGTGAGATTTATACACACACAGTGTAAATTGGTACTTTGGGATATAATACTGAAAAGGGTTTTTTTCTTTAAAAATTTTTAATGTGTATTATTTTTGAGAAAGAGAGAGAAGGAGCACAAGTGGGGAAGGGGCAGAGAGAGAGGGAGGCACGGAATCCAAAACAAGCTCCATCCAGACTCTGAGCTGTCAGCATAGAGCCCCATACAAGGCCGGAACTCACAAACCATAAGATCATGCCCTGAGTGGATGGAAATCAGTAGCTTAACCAACTGAGCTACCCAGGTGCCCCTGAAAAGTTTTTTTAAGTAGTTATGCATAAAGTAAGTTTGCTCACCTTGTCCATTTTTTTAATACATATTTTTATTACATAGTTGAAATGGATTTCAATGCAATATGCTCTATTCGAGAACAGTGAAATGAATTGCAAATTTTTAAAGGAAGTGTTGGAATTTAATAGATTTGGATTCAAACTTTAGTAAATTAGAAACATGAAATGCAGGAACTTTAATGAATTTCATTAATACACTTTATTTTTTAAATATACTATTCTTTACATATTTCTAAATGATTATAGCACACTAATACTTTTGTGGCATGAAAATTACTTATTGGAACTATCTTTTCGAGGGGTTACTCTACAACTTCCTGTGGTCTCTCATAATACAGTTTTTTTCCTAATCCTACCTCTAGGCTCCATCACTTATCAAAGTCCACTTGTGAAAGCATATATAGATTTTATATTTTAGTAGTCCATAATTTTTCTTGTTCTGTTACCCTAATTCAGTTCAGACTGTTAGTCTCTTTCTCTTACCAATATTAGTAAGTCTGGTCTGTTATTATTTATCCTAATGCTAATTTTTATTCCGGATGCTACCTGTACCAAGTTTCTGATCTTTCAAAAAACCTTCCTTAGGTTTTTTGTTACGGAATGGCTTCTAATCTTAATTATCTTAAATATGCACATATTTACTATAATTAGATGCAAGCATCTATTGCATCAAGACTTCAGTTTAAACATAGATAAGGAAAGGAATCCCCCTCCTTCCAAGAGAAAGCCAGATCATAATGTTATTTCCAGAAAGGATGATTTTGGATTCTCTCCCATGGATAATGGGGAGCCACTTAAATATTTTATGCAAGGAATACCAATCAGACTTGTTTTAGAAATATCACTCTGGCAACAGTATGAAAAAATAAATCAGGGTGGATGGCAAGACTGGAGCTAGAGAGTCCAGGTAGGAAAATGTTGTAAGAGTCCAGGTCATTATCATCATCATGATGACCCAAACTAAGAAAAGAACTGGGCAGAAATGAGGTTAGATCAACTGGACTTGATGAGGGAGGAAGAGTTTAAGGTGGCTTGCAAATTTCTGATTTGAGTGACTTGATGAGATAGATGACTTTCACTAAAACAAGGAGCATAGGAAAAGGTACAATTTGGGACATGCAGGTGGAAGTAACCTATGGACATTTAGATGTGTGAATTTATTCAGAGGAGATACATGGGCTAGAGATACAGATTTGGGAGTCATTGCTATAAAGCTGGTAGTTGAAGTCTGTAGAGTAAGAAAGATTAGAAAACATGTTTGGAGTCAGAAGAGGGGACTGCCAAAGAATCCTGAAGAGTGGTCTCATGGAAATTGAGTGAGGAAAGAATTTTGAGGAGAGAATAAGGAATAATGCTACATGCCTTGAGCAATGAATAGAAGAAGGTCAACAATTGAGTCATGGATAGAGATGCCTATTGTATTTGGCAATATAAAAATCATAGGTGACCATTGACCAAGAACTTTTAGAGATATGAGGAACAAAACCTTGATTACATGCAGTTGGTTAAACACTGAATGAATTTTCCAGGTTTTTTTTTTTTCTTTAAGTGAATGAGAGATGAAGAAATAGAGATAGCAGGTATCCACTCCATTACAGGTTCTTGAATAAGAAAGACAGGAGAAAAAATTAGAGGGAGGGAAAGATGCAGGATGAAGAGTTTTTCAATTCTTTTTTTTTCCATTCATTCCTTGATTACAGTGTTGCTTTTGTTTGCATTTTCATGAGTTAATGTTACACTTTCTATTTTTCTATAATTAATTATTCTACAATGCTTAGGTTAGTGGCATAAGTTTTTAAGAACCAGGGTTGACCCAAACCAAATTAAGTATAAATACTAAATTGTGTGATTTCCATGAATGCACAGGATTAAGAAATATTTATGACAGAAATATGTAAAATCATGATTGAATAAAAGGAAGAAGTTGACAGCGTGTTGGATAAATGTGAGATATCTTACAAATGATTTTTAAATGAGGCCATCTGTTAAAGCTTGCTGATGCTCTCAGTCTGGAGCAAGAGGTTATTTATGTTTTCACGCAAATCAGGCTTTAACCAAAATACTTTGGAAAAAACAGATGCCTTATACAAATTCATTATTCCTAAAATAATTACAACCCTCTAAATGTTAACATCTCCTCCTACAAAGAATAGTATATGCTAATACTGTTTATATATATGAATGTGAAATTTTTGTATCATTGCTGTAGTGCGATGCGATGGTTTCTCCCTACCCCCACCTCAAACCTCCCCCAGGAGATACATGCCTGGAGATACATGCCTGCTTACCAAGACCAATTTTCTACTTATTTAGCCAAAAATAATTGACCTTTGAAAGTCATAACCCAAGTAGTTGTGTTTGAACTAAAATCTAAAGACAAACCCGATCTTTCAGGCGTTCTCTCCTTCCAGTCCCTTTTTGACCACCTCCTCCCCCCACCCCAGTAAGTCTTACCAGATATATTGAAGTAAAAGAAATTTTATAATAGATTATAGTCATTTTGTCATGTTGCATTCATGTTGAAGATAAAGAATTAGTAATATTTTGCTAGAAATTGAAATTCCAGTGTTAATGCTATTTTACAAGTATGCATATTCACTGCCTTGTAAAGAGTAAATAAACAGTATATGCAGACGTGCCTAGAGACAGACATTACGAGTGTCCCTAACTTCTACTTTGATGTTAGATTAATTTAAATCTACATAAAAAGAGATCAAATTTATGAGGGATGGAGGGAAAAAACTGAAGAGACTTCTTCTTTGCAGCTCTTATTACTGGGAGAGCAAGAAATTAGATACAAAATAATATGTTTGGTTCTTTAATTTATGACATTTTTCTTTTTTTTTTTTTAAATATTTTTATTTATTTGTAGGAGAGAGAGAGAGAGAGACAGCGTGAGCAGGGGAGGGTCAGAGAGACAGGGAGACACAGACTCCGAAATAGGCTCCAGGCTCTGAGCTGGCAGTCAGCACAGAGCCCGACGCGGGGCTCGAACCCATGAACTTCGAGATCATGACCTAAGCGAAAGTCGGACGCTTAACCAACTAAGCCACCCAGGCGCCCCTAATTTATGACATTTTTAACATTGTCCCTGAGTGAAATGCTGAATTCCTAAGGCATAGGAAGACCTTGCTCAGGGTTCACCTCAGTACTTTGAAAAGGTTTTGAGCATGGATTATTTAGAACACTAATACAAGTATTAATTGGTGTCTTGTCCTCTGAGAATGCTTTTATCTTCAATAGGTTCTTATTCACTTGAAAATAGAAGCTTACCCACTTATACTTTATATCTTATTTCTCCTTCCTAACTGCTCTTTGGGTGGAAGCATTTGTCAGAATAGAATATGGAAGAAGGAGGGGAGAATTACACACACAAAAGCCCCTGCCTGTCGATCTCCTTGCTCACGATAAGCAGTCTACACCCACTAATGTCACACCTCATGTTCTATGTCCTCTATAAAGTAGCATGCCGTCGTGATCTAGAGTGAGGCTTTGCAGTCCAATATCCTGAATTTGAGAAGTGCTGGTTCCACTTGCTGGTTGGAACCTGTGTGAGCATGGCCTGAACTTCTCTCGGCTTCAGTCTCCTCAGCTGTTAAACAGAGATAACAGCACCCTCTGCACAGCATAGTTGTGAGGATTTAAATAAGTTAATATATTCCATAGGCTTGCTTGGCACCAAGGGTTATATTATGGTAGTGGTTTCTCTCACAAAGAAGCATTGCTCCGCTCATGGAAACCAGAAGTGTTTGTTAGGAAGCAGAAATTCTGCCCTCTACAATCCTTTGTATACCAGGGGATTACTGGTGGTCCCTGTGAGATGGCAGCAAAATACTGCTCTTCTCATAAAGGAAAGAAAAAAAAAATCCTATGTGCTTTCACAAGCATTATCTCATTTAATCCTCAGAACAATTCTTGCAAAATAGATTAGCCAGTTTTTGAGTGTGAGAGACCTGAAGCCTACACAGATCAAATGGCTACTGGATAACAGAGTCAACATTTAGAGGCTAAAATGCTGACATGTGAGGCATAGCTGTTTTCCTTTCTTTCTAGATGTGCAAATTAAGAGACCTCGGCAGTCTAATCCATCTGCCTCTTCTCCCTTCAAGAGATAGCACATATGGTAGACACGGAAATGATGCCCACGCATTGACCAGATACTTCTTTTTCCTAAAAGGAAAATATACCTTTTGCATCTTTAATATTGCAGTGGTATATTTGTACTAAAAATGTGCTTTTATGACTGCAGAAAAGTAAAATAGAACTCAATTTGAGATAGTTATCCCTCTTCAACCTATATCTTCTTCTCCTAAATAGGTTACAAAGTATGAGTTAAGGAGAAAGCATAATTCTAGTAGCTTCCTATACTAATGTTATTTTGATCTTTTTGTTTCTTCAAAGAAAATGGCCCTGGAGTAGCCCCTGGTGGCTCAGTTGGTTAAGCATCTGACTCTTGATTTCAGCTCAGGTCATGATCTCACAGTTCGTGAGTTCGAGCCTCATGTAGGCCCTGCAATGACAACGTGGGGCCTACTTGGGATTCTCTCTCTCTGACCCTTCCCCGCTTGTGCACGAGCATTTTCTTTCTCTTTTTCTGTCTTCTCTCTCTCTCTTTCAAAATAAATAAATAAACTTAAGAAAGGAAAGGAAAGTGGCCCTGGAATTCTTGCCTTTGGCCAAAAACAACAAAATTCTTGTATGATAATAACTTTGAAAATAGGAACACCGGGGCCCCTGAATGGCTCAGTCAGTTAGATCATAATCTTGCAGTTCCTAAGTTTGAGCCCCAGGTCAGGGGCTGTGCTGATAGCTCAGAGCCTGGACCCTGCTTCAGCTTCTGTGTTTCCCTCTCTCTCTGCCCCTCCCAGAGAGAGACACTCTGTCTCTCTCTCAAAAATGAATAAACTTCAAAATAAAATAAAATGAAAATAGGAAAACTGTATGAACAATAATTATTTTCCACCTAAGATAATAATAAAGGTAAT
The DNA here is from genome assembly GCF_008692635.1 of Crocuta crocuta. NCBI lineage: Eukaryota > Metazoa > Chordata > Mammalia > Carnivora > Hyaenidae > Crocuta > Crocuta crocuta. The sequence goes on along the minus strand of NW_027531873.1, from coordinate 2,875,705 downwards.
ACTGTTTGCATGTATAAGGCACTTGGATTATAAGGGACTTTAGAGAAAAAATCCAATTTCAAAATAAAGTTATCTTTAACGTGTCTTTTTCAAACTGACAGACACACAGCTTTGAGAACACTATTGCTATTTTGCTCCGCTAAATCATATTCCTGCATTTAAACCCTTTCATGCTTATCTTGCTGATGCGAATCACCATTCCATCCATCCTTATAGCCATATTTTTGTCTCTGTTCACTGTGCTTTTTAGGTATATATTCATCACCTGTACTTATATATTTATGTTGCTTTCCTCATACATAGCACAGAGCAGAAGACTCTCTCACTGACTAGTTGTATAATATAGTTACATAACCTTGGGAAAGTTACCTGACCTCACTGTTCCTCACCTTTTAATCTTTATGATGTGTCAACCACTGTGGCAGTTGCCCTATTTCATTTACTGTCATGTAAATGTAAAGGAGAAGCCAAAAGCTTAAGTAACTTTACCAATGTTACATGACCGTAAGTAGCAGAGCCAGAATTCAAATACACTTTTGTTTCAAATATATATACCTTTACTGTGAACTACTCAAGCAGACTACCTCCTGTGACCACACTGCCTCTCGAGTGTTAACTTAGTAGAGGTTTTTCATACTACTCACCCTCCATACACACCCCTGTGGTACCCCCATTGCACTGCTCTTACAGCTGAGAATATATAATGTCCCACCAAATGGCTGTCATAGTTTTGTTTTGTTTTTTTCCCACCGCAGCACACCTGAGGAATCTGACACACTTGCACTAGTGGCTTAACATGGCTTCTCAAAAGATGAGTTTCCAGTCTGGGTGATAAGGAGCAAATATAGCTTGAAGAATCCTCTCTCTTTGATGAGATCTAAATATGTAGTAAGATACAATAATCCAGAGTGTCTGCAGGACACTACCCTAATTTGCACAACAACTTTGAAGTTACATCTCTTATTACCATTTTACTTATTAAGGTACTGAGATGCCTGGCTTATTATGCCATTTTTTGCAAAGATGAACCACATACTCAGTACTGGCCTGGTAAACTCCCAATTTGGAAGGACACCTGGTTGAAAATTTCAGGGCATAAGTTACTACTTCTGCCCCCATTCTTACTTCTTTTCAAGTTTCAGTTTCCTCACAGTCTTCTAAACAAATACTCTGTTGACTTCTAGTTCTTTGCACCAATAGACACTTAAGAAGTATTATCTGGTAGGCTGTCCTAAAAAAGGGAACACTTGAAACAACTAAATCTATTGGCAAGAATGTGCAGTATATTGCTTAAGAGTGCAGACTCTGGAGTCCACCAGACAGACCTGTCCCACTACTTACCAGTTATGTTCATGTAGGCAAGTGATTTCACCTTTTCCCTTGACTATAAAATTGGGATAATAATAGTATTAGTTAGCACCATGAAGTTAAACGAAGAAAATGCTATGAAGTACATGGTACACATAGTAATATTAATCACATAGGAAATATTAGTCATTACTAGTAATAGTTACTGAGCAGGATACCTCGTGTGCTTTCTTATTGGAAATGTTTTTAATGTAATTTTGCGACTCTTTTCTCAAACCTTCGTTTTCAGGCAGACACTTTGGAAATTATGTTAATCCTTTCAAATACCGGAATACCGTATCTTACCTCCCTATATTTCCTACATTAAGATTTAGGAAGTCTTAACATTAAAGAGCAGCTGCATTTCAAATAGTTTAATAAAGCAACTTAGTACAGATAATTTAAATGATACCGTTACGGTACCTTCATTTTCATTGATCGCTTTTTCAGAACACCTTTTTTGTTATGTACCTTATGAATTTAAACCCTGACTAAAGATGATTTTCTTAATATGTACAGTATGTTTTCTGAGCCTGTAAATTCTTTAAGGAAATTAAGGGAAAAATAATGAAGACATGTTATACAGGTACTTAATTTTTTTTAATCTGTGGTAGTACTATGGTAATTAATGCTTATTTTATGCAAACTAGTCTATATCTGTTAACGGACACATTACTGTCAAGAAAATATTACTTGTCTTAATTATCAGTAATGAAGCAGGGATAAGCTGCTCACTTAGATATAATATATCTAATGACCTTTTCAGTTAGAGGTTGTGATGAAAGGTATCAGTTTCACAAATTATGCTTCATTCAGCTTCTGGCCTTTGTGTAGATTAATGTTTTGTGGATGAGTTTTAAAGTCAGGCATAAATTGTGTTTGGTGTTTAAAATTGATTTAGTGTCTTGCTTTTAGTATATCATTTTCTCGTTTATAAAGCCTCAATTTTAACTTGAAGGTTAAAAAGATAGTTCATAGTGAATTTAGGACTACTTTGCTAACTGCCAGTGTTCTTTTAACCTTACCAAACAAAACAGTACATATGTTTACAGTTGTTTAAGCAAAGCACAAGTTTCTTTGTTATTTCTGAATTTAGGACAATAAGCACAATGTTTGCAATGACAGTCTTGAACTAGGAATATAAATATTTATAATACTATTTTCCTAATTAGATTTCCTGAGATAACACAAAGCTGGTTATTGTGATAGAATTTATGATATCCCTTAACCAGCCTCTTACTGAATAATAAATACCTTATCTCAGGGTATTGAAATATCATTCAAGAACTCAGAGATTTAGCCTTGTATTCAGACCAGTCAGAGAACATTTTCTCTAAGTAAGGATTTAAATTTTGGGGGGTGATGCAATGAGGCAATGAAACAAAAAGTGGTTTCCAGATTTTTAGGCTATGGAACTCTTTCTTTCTAAGAAATCTTATCAGAAGCCCAGTAAAAAAATCTAACAAAATTGGAGCTGCTCTGCTTGAATGGAAAGGTATTGCTGTGGTAACTTGAAGGAATGCAGGACTCTCAAAGAGCAGAGTTTCAATGCTATGATCCTGATGATTCTATTACTAACAGAGCCCAAATACTAGAGCTGGAAAGAAGCGTACAAACCATCTTTTTCAACCCCCTCATTCTAACAGTAAGGAACCTGTAATTTAAAGATACAGTGTAACCATTGGTCAATACAGTTCCTGTGGTCAATACAGTGCTATGATCTAAAATCTAAAAAAATTGTAGTACTTAGAGTGATGGAATCTTTTCCTTACTCTCTATTGCCCTATTACCATAATAGTGTATTTTGAAAACTCTTTATTTAAAGAACAGTTTCCAAATTGACCTAATCTTTGCATTAACAACAAGTAAACCATAGATTTCCATTTTGAAGTGTCCTACCTGTCCCTAAACACTGACGTTTTATTTGCTCCATTGCTCTTTTTGGTGTAGAGTGATGGGTGCTGATTCTCCACTCTGGCTTTGCTAAGGAGCAGGAGCCAGATTGGGTTAGCAAAACAGGAATTTTCCTGAGCTACACTTAAATTCCTTCAATTTCTCAAAGGTATATTTACATATGATGTTGCCTCAGATTGGAATTCTCCATTTAACAGGTCCTCCACCCCTTATCACTGTCTTCTCAACCAGCTTAACTTCTATTTATATTTCAAGCTGTGGTTTATTTTTTATGAATATAATTTATTGTCAAATTGGCTTACATACAGCACCCAGTGCTCATGCCAACAAGTGCCATCCTCAGTGCCCATCACCCATTTTCCCTCTCCCCCACACACCCCCAACCACTCCTAGTGTTTGTTCTTTGTATTTAATAGTCTCTTGTGATTTGCCTCCCTCCCTCTCTGTTTGTATCTATATTTCTCCCTTCCCTTCCCCCATATACTTCTGTTCAGTTTTTCAAGATCTACATATGAGTGAAAACAATAATCTGTCCTTCTCTGAGTGACTTGTTTCACTCAGCAGAATGCCTTCCAGTTCCATCCACGTTGCTGCAGATGGCATGATTTCATCCTTTCTCAGTGCCAAGAAGTATTCCATTGAATATATAAACCACATCTTCTTTACCCATTCATCAGTTGATAGATATTTAGCCTCTTTCCATAATTTGGCTATTGTTGAAAGTGATCCTATAAACATTGGGGTACATGTGGCCCTATCCATCAGCACTCCTATATCCCTTGGGTAAATTCCTAGTAGTGCTATTGCTGGGTCATAGGGTAGCTCTATTTTTTATTTTTTGAGGAACCTCCACACTGTTTTCCAGATGAGCTGCACCAGTTTGCATTCCCACCAACTCAAGCTGTGGTTTAAATGTCACTTCCTCCTCTGGGCCTTCTCTGATGTATCCATACCAAGTCTGGATTGGATACCACTCATTTGTGCTCTCTCAGTGTCCTGTACTTTCTCTGCCACAGCAATCATCACACTGCATTGCAATTATTCCCTTCTACATGCTCACATCCATAAATACAGAGACCACAAATGTCTTGTTCATCATTGAATCTCTAAAGCCTAACATAGTTTTTGACATGTGGTTAGTGTCCTAATTCTATTAGTGAGGAAAGGGAGGGACAAAGACTCCATTTCCTGAAAGGATATAACTTGTTGAATGGATTAAATCTTGAACTGATTTCTAGTTGAGGAAGAGCCTGCTGACTTCCTATGTGACTTTGGAAGTTATCTGATACCCATAAGTTTTGGCTTCTCCTTCCAGTTTTTGTTTTCTTCCTACAGAAGTGGAATTTTTTTCTTTATCAGAGGTTTCTTTTCAGTTTCTGAAGTATATTGGAGGAGAAAGTCATGTTTTCCTTGAGATATCAGATTAAGGAGGCTTCTCTTGGAAAATAATCCCTTAAAAATCATCCTAGTTTTTTTCTCAGGTCCCAAGAAATTGAATAATGAACCACCTTCTTCATTTACAAATAAGCCCATAGACTTTTAATAATGTTCACATCTTTAAATGAAGTATTTGTACTTATTCTTGAGAATTTTAAGATTTTATTTCTTTGTTTTAGCCTTGAGAATGGTACTTAAACAACTCATAATTCAACACATGTACCTAGGTAGACATGATGGAATTATTGTCTACAGTGTAAAATGTCTAAACTTGTTTCAGTCAAAAATGAGGAACTTAAACGCAACTAATTATGGTCTCATTAAAAGCAGTACCACTTTTCCAGTTATTAATTATATTATTTCTGTATTGGCAAGAGCAGTTGATGGGGTGAGTAGGGTCCAAGCCATGGGAGAAGAGGTATGAGAATTGTCCCACTCATTTTTTTGTTTGTTTATTTTTTCCAGAAAGTTCGGAAAGAAAAAGTTAATTTCAAGAAAAAGACTCATTGAATTTCAGTATGATTCTACTACACATCAGGGAAAATAAAATTTTTAAGGAATTTGGGTGGAAACAATGCATGAACGTAGCCAGAACAGCAGTTTATATTTAACAGAACTAAATGGTCACATTTTCAAGTACACCCTGGCATTTGAACAGCTGTTATATCTAAATCAGATTTGAATACTGTTGTTTAACCTTCCCAGCTGTAGCGGGGGTGGTTTGTTAGTCTAATTCAGTATAAAATATGCATAGTATACTTAAATTTGAAACTTTAAACACACATTTGTATTAAAATGATAAATTTTAGTCATTTAAGCCTATTTTAGATAAACCCATTATCTTTGTATGAGTTATTTATTGTTCTCAACTACATTGTGTGTTTCAGCATATTTTAAGCAATTAAAATAGCCTTTTAAACTCTTTCCATGTAATTTATGGATTTTTTTGTTTTTTACTTTTGTGTTAGGAATGAACGAAAGAGGTATACATTTCTATACATATATTTATAATTGCACTGGTGTATTCATAGAAAAATCTAGATTATACTTTTTCCTATATTTCTTCCTACCTAATTCTCTGACCCTAACAGAATTTTCTTTACTAATACAATCATAGAAATAGAATGAGGACGAAGTGGTTGCTGTAGGAAGGCAAAATAAAAGACCAATACTTCTTAATCTTACAGGACTGAGGCTAAAAGAAACTAAGATCAAAATATATACAACCATGTAACAGATGAACATGGTGAATAAAATTTTTTCATTAAGGCCTGCTACACTGGAAAATGCTGCTTGATATTTGAAAGAGGTAATTTTGGAATAAACACAAATGCTCATGAGTATACACCACAGGTGCATGTACACACACATACAGATACATGTAGAAATAGGTGTATATGTATGTGTATGTATGTGTCTCTATGTCTTGTGTACATAGATATATTACCTAGCTTTGTCTTCTAGAAAGCTTAGAAACAATAACAACTGAAGGAATACCCCCAAATACCCAGATACTGGTTTCTACATACTTCCCTTACTAATTAAAAAAAAAAAAGCATAGGAGAAGGGATACCTCTAGGCAAAACAGCTAATTCTATGGCTAGGGCATAGATAATATAACATGAGACTAGAGTTTGTGTCAAAAAGTAGGTACTCAAAGAATGATGGGAACATGAGGAAAGACACAGGAGCCACTTTCAAGAGGACCCCTCTAGGCAAATCTGGGATATTTGAACTTCAAAGTAAATAATAGAAGATAACCCACCAAGTAAAATTGAAATCCATGAGTCCATACTCTGATAGATGATTGATAGATAGATAGATAGATAGATAGACAGATATGTGAAAAGAGAAACTTCTTATTTTTAGTAGAGTACTAGCTAATAAACATCAAAAGAATGATGAAATAGAAAATTACCATTTGACAACCATTGTTGTGTTCAGTTCAGATGGGAGTTGTCGATGGGGTGGGGATTGTCTGGTGGGTTTGATGAGGAACAGGATATTGACAGAATCTGAGAATATTTCCATTAAAAACTACTAATCAGTTACAAAGGGAAGAATGGTGACTTTACATTGAAAAGCCTGATGAACAACATAACAGGTGACCATCACAAGTGGGTTGACATCACATGTGGCACATCACCTAGATGTGAAGCACTAGGAAGCAGAGTATCATGTTAGTAGTTTCCCTGCCCAAAAAGTATGATCAGGAGGAAATGAAATATCAGATAGACCTAGGTTTATGTGTAGCCTACAGAATCAAAGTCCTGTATTCTTGAGAAACTGTCAACATGAAAGACAAGGAGAGACAGAGAATATGAGAAGAGAATGGATATCCAAATAGTGTTCAAACAGTTGACAAAAATGTGAATAGGGTCTGAAGAGATTGATGGCAGTGTTGTATCAATGTTGATTTCCTGACTTGAAGGATTGTATGGGGATTATGTAAGAGACAATCCTTGCTTTGGGAAATGTACACTGGAGTATTTAGGGATGATAGGAATCTTATGCCGCTTGTTCTTAAATTGTTCAGAAAAAGGCTAATTGTGGGTATATAGACATGTTTGGAAAAGTATGCCTATATTTAAAAAATAATTTAAAGAAAGATGAGGCAAATGTTGTGAAGAGTTAAAAGCTGGGGAACCTACACATGAGGAATATGAGAATTTTTTTTCTATTCTTACATACTTTTCTACATTTGAAAATATTTCAATAAATTATTCCAAAGTGTTTATTTAAATGGTAGTATAATAAATACCTCATAATCAAATGCATTAATATTCTGCAGTAAAACATGAGTACTCACACAAGGCAGATTAATAAAAACTATAAATAGCTTTATGCTACTTCAAGCCAGGTTTTGCTACCAAATGAGTTAAGGTATTCATAGTATTTTAGATTTGTGAATTAAAGATTATGGACCTGTATAAGGTATCTGACGCCTAGGTAAATAAGTTTTCCTGTCTCACACAGAAAGTAATAGGACCACATACGGAGCCAGAGTCTCCTGATTCCCAGTCAAGTAATCCCTGCATAATAGATCAGTGAAGTAAGGTAGGGACATTTGTGTTCAAATTCTGACCTTCGGGAACTCATTCAGGAAAGTGTCAGATTCACAAAATGCCCCTTAGAGCTACATCATTCATTTCACCTAGAGGACATGTCCTATGTTGCAATTTTCAAATGCATCCCAAAGAAGTATAGAAAAGCTTCTTCTTTCTTCTCCACTGTTCCCAATAGGGTGATAAAAATGTAGGGGTGAGTAGATTTTTTTTTCCTCTCCTCTCTGCCTCTCATCCCCATCCCAGCTATTTTACCCTGTTAGATTTCCTTCTTCTCTTATAATCTACAAGATTATAGCATAGATTTGGGCTTCCATCATTGCTTCTTTCTGATTCTGACTTAACCAATCACTTGAATAATACCTAACATGGTGAAGGATTATTAACATACAATATCCTATTAGTTTCAAGTATATATCATAGTAATTCATTATTTTTATACATTATGAAATGATCCCTACAATAAGTCTAGTTACCATCTGTCACCATACAAAGCTATTACAATAGTTTTGACCATATTCCCTATGCTGTACGTTACATCTCTGTGCCTAAAGTGTTTTTAAAGTTTTAAATAGCCATTGGGGTGCCTGGTGGCCCAGTCAGTTGAGTCTCTGACTTCCACTCAGGTCATGATCTCACAGTTAGTGAGTTCAAATGGGCTTGCTGCTCTCAGTGTGGAGCCTGCTTTGGATCCTCTGTCCCCTTCTCTCGTTTGCACTCTATCAAAAATAAATAAACATTTAAAGTTTTAAATAGCCATTGACTCAAACTGTTACATTTTTTAAAAATTGAAAAAGGTCTTCCCTGGATCCTGTATCTCCCCATACTGTTTTGGATACTTAACACTTTTGTACTCAAACATTCCTTTTCCTCTTTTTAATGTCCTTGTCTTACCAGGAAAAGAAAATATTTTGGGGTATTTTTTTTTCAGTCATATAGCCAATGTGGGTAAGTCTATTTTGAGGATTGAGTGTTATTATTTAAACTATTATAATTGCTTAAGTGGGTTTTCAGTAAGCTTATTTTTTTAAGTTTATTTATTATTCTGAGAGAAAGAGAGATAGGGAGAGAGAGAACAAGCAGGGGAGGAGCAGAGAGAGGGAGAGAGAGAAAATCCCAAGCAGGCTCCACACAATTAGTGCAGAGCCTGATGCAGGGCTTGAACCCACAAACCGTGAGAACATGACCTGAGCTGAGATCAAGAATCGGACACTTAGCTGACAGAAACACTCAGGTGCCCCTCAGTATGCTTCTTATATCTCTTTGTATTTTTATTATTTAAATCCTTTTAAAAGATTTTCCCGAAATAACCAAGAGTTGTTACAATTTTGCTACTTAAACATCTCCATAATTAAAATAAGACTGTGAATAAAATTATGCCATTGTCTTAACTTCTAATGTCCTTTGACTTATCTTGGGACACATATACTAATGTCCTATTTTATTTATTTATTTTTAATGTTTTATTTATTTTTGAGAAAAAGAAAGAGAGACAGCGTGAGCAGGGAAGGGTCAGAGAGAGAGGGAGAAACAGAATCCGAAGCAGACTCCAGGCTCTTGAGCTAGCTGCCAGCACAGAACCCAATGCGATGCTCGAACCCACGAACCGTGAGATCATGTCCTGAGCTGAAGTTGGACGTTTAACCGACTGAGCCACCCAGGTGCCCCTCAATGTCCTATTTTAAATGTGTGTCTAAAACTATCCTCAACATAATTTTTAAATAGCTGTGTTTCTGGGCTTCTGAAACTGCATTTTTCTACTTATTCCTATATCTTGATAGCCAGGTCAGTTATTTCTTTTTTTTTGTTGTTTTTTTTTTGTTTTTTTTTTTTTTGTTTGTTTGTTTATTCTTTTTAATAGTTTATTGTCAAATTAGTTTCCACATAACACTCAGTGCTCATCCCCACAAGTGTCCTCCTCCATGCCCATCCCCCCCCCACATCCATCAGTCCTCAGTTTTTGTCAGCATTCAAGAGTCTCTCATGGTTTGCTTCTCTCCAGGTCAGTTATTTCTTTTCCTGTGCTTTGGGTTTACTAAATAAATAGCTATGTAGATTTGAGGATTTTGTAGATTCTGAATATGTACATGTTTAATCTATTTTTCTAAATGGATCCTTGATAATTATCACACATATCTTTAATTTTTATATATTATGCCCTAAGACTGAAAAACAACTGTTAGCACAGTAGGGAGCAAATAATATATTGATGCATTATATTTCTATCTGTCCTTCTAAGTCTGTTTAGTAAATAAAACTATAATTGCATTTCCCAAGTAAACTTTTTAATCTCCTGTGATTGTATAACAGGTACCTGGTGTTATAATATACATATTAAGACAGAAGGGCTTTGAGCACTAACATTATGAAATTTCAATTCAATAATTAGGCTTGAATTGAATATATATATATATGAAAAGAGGAATGGCAATTTATTGTATAATGTGTAGAGTTTCAGTTGAGATGATGAGAAAGTCTGGAGATGGGCAATAATAATGATTGTACACCAATAGGAATGTACTTAATGATACTGAAATGTACATTTAAAAATGATTACATCAGGGGCTCCTGGATGGCTCAGTTGGTTAAGTTCCCGACTCTTCATTTTGACTCAGGTAGGTCATGATCTCAGTTGGTGAGACTGAGCGCCTCGTCAAGCTGTCAGCACTGAGCCAGCTTGGGATTCTCTCTACCCTCTCTCTCTGCCCCTCCCCACCTCAAAATAAATAAATAAATAAACTTTAAAAAATGGATTTAACCATTTATCATTTAAGATAAATTTTATGTTATGTATATTTTATCACTATATATATTTAAAATTTCATTCATAGTTTTTCATCTGTAGGTGTTTCTTCCCTGTCATGGACATTTGCTAGTTACATAGCCTTCAATCGTAACATATGCTATTTACTCATTTAATATATGCCACTTTTTTAAATTTTTTGAGTGTTTATTTATTTTTGAGACAGAACGTGAGTGGGAGATGAACAGAGACAGACAGACAGACAGACTCTGAAGCAGGCTCCAGGCTCTGAGCTGTCTGCAGGGCTCAAACTCACAAACTAAGAGATCATGACCTGAGCTGAAGTCAGATGCTTAACTGACTGAGCCACCCAGGGACCCCATATGTTACATCTTTATACATTGTTAGGTATACATTCTGGGTGTAAAAAGTTAATGAAAGATTTTTTTTAATTGACTCTACCTTTTTTTAGCTATGTGACCTTGAGTAAGATACTCAACCCCTCTAATCTTCAGTTTTCTCATGTATAAAATAAGGATAATAATACTTATTCAAAAGGTTGTTACAAGGAGTAGTTAATATAAAAATTTTTATTGGGAAAATGAATGTTATTCATGTAAAGCACTTAGCTCATAGTGAAATGCATAGAAAGCACTCAAATACTAGCTGCTAGCACTTTTTATTAAGCATTGCAGGAGTGGTTGGCTGGCTCAGTCAAAGGAGCATGTGACTCTTGATCTAGGTTAGGGTTGTAAGTTTGAGCCCCACATTGGGTGTACAGATTACTAAAAATGATAATAATAATAGATAAACTTAAAAAAAGAAAAAACATTGCAGATGAATTAATACACTGAAGGTCACTGCAATTCTTCTTTGTCTCTGGAGGCTGCATATATGGGTTACATCTTAAGAGTCACTGCCTGCAGTCTCTTTGTTTACTTGACTTGCTAAGCATGACACACACAAAGGATCCTCTGACCCTATGTTTGGTCTTTTAGGGCCCCTTTAGCCTTCCAGGCCTTGCACCAGTGGCCTAGTCAACAAGCCTGCCAAGCAAGGGGAAAAGGGAAAGAAGACAAGCATGCAACATGCTGGTACTTCTGTGGAACCAACTTTATTGCCCAACTATGCTCAGAGAGCTTGAAACAGCTCCAACACCTCTCAGATTTAGGTGGTAGCTATCCTGTGGGACTGCTGGTTTTAAACAATTAGTATTGATCAAAAAGGTTAACCAGTGTTTTCCAAAGTATGGATATACTATTCTTAACAAAACTTATAGACTGAAAACCTGCTTCATTTCTGAGAGGATTTGAGGCAAGTGTTTAATTGCTATTATGACCACATTACTGAAATGCAAAATAACTACACAAAAAGGAACCTCAGAAGTTTGTCTCCTCAGTCTCTCTTCTGTTGACAGCTTGTGCCTTGCCCATGGTTATCCAGCTGTCCTCGAGCAAGCCTGTGGTTCCTCTGGTAGCAATCTGTGCCAGTACCTCACATCATATTTCTTAACAAAACCAAAGTATTTTCTAACTGAAAAAGAAGTATTAGTACAATTGGTTTTTTTCTTTTAGTTAATATGCGTTCTCCTCAAGGACTTTCAAATTGTTAGAAACTGAAGGCCAAGAACATGTAGGGAAGTAGAAATAACATGAAATAGCTACATATGTCAACTTTCATGTATTTGCCCAAAATCTTAAAATTTGAAAATATTACCTGCGCTCACATATTCAGCACTCTAACTTAAGCTAGAGCACACTTCTGAAATCTGATAGGAGCAATATTGTAAAGTTTAATTACTTTTTATGGCCTATGCCATCTGTGCATTTGTTCTGCTTACAATATTAATAGAGTATTCAAAGAATAATACATTTAGTTTGCAATGCAATCATCTTATCACAAATGCATCAAAGCAAATTACTTCTTATCATTTCAGATCCGGTCGTAGTATGGTGGATTTTTGTATTAGTTTGAAAACAGAAAAACTTCTCAGTTCTCCTAAAAACCACGTGTGGTTGATTCAAACAGAGTCAAACTCCTGATCAAACTCCTGTTTTATTACTTGAAACAAATTCCAATATAGATAAAAGAAAATACTATAATTGTTTAATATACAATAGTATATAACTTAAAGATTATTTACACCATGTAAATATACCTATGTTTAATTGCTTTATTGTTAAGAACTTTAGACTGAAACAGATAGATTTAAAAACTATTACTGTATAAACTTGAAACATACCATATCTTTCTATTTGACATTATAATAATTTCTCCCAAAAAATCTTACAAAGGTTAAAATTTTTTTGCAACTAGAGTCTAGTTATTATGTTAGTAAATGATAATGATGGTTTTGTCTTATTTTTAAAATGTATTATTTGATGGAAAAAAATAGGCCATCATTATCAAAACATCTATTAATTTCTCTAGAGGCAAGAAATGTGTATTAAACTTTGTGATGCTTAAACATGAGAGATATTTGACATTCTGCATGTTTAACTTTCAGAATGATGCATTGTTATATGTAACACTACATATTTAATACCACATATAAGTTCATATATTAAATATATGACTCCATATACATAAAAATATGAGGTAAATCTTATAATTCATGTTAATAGGAATACTATCTAATATCCTTGATATTCAACTGAAGATATCAACTTGTCAAATACTTTATTTTACTAGGTAAAAAATCTATTGAAAATAAATTTTTAAAAACAATTTATTATGTAAACTCTACCCCCAATATGGGGCTCAAACTCACAAGCCTGAGATCAAAAGTCACATTCTCTACCAAATGAGCCAAATAGGTTCCCCATATTGAAAATAAATTTTTATGTTCCACAAATATTCAATCCTCTTTGTGTGTCATAAGTGTGGAAAATTTAATGGACTTATCTCAGTACCTCCCTTTACCTATTTTATAACTATGTATTATTTTATCGTGTGTTCTATGATTCACAAATGTTCATACAATTCCAGGGTAAGAATTGATCAGTTCTATATTAATAGTTGATGCCTTCTTTTTTCTTTAAATTTTACAAGTAATACATGACTAATTCTATATTAGTTTCTCATTGCTGCTGTACCAAAATAACTTGAATTTGTTATGTTATAGTTCTGGAAGTCAGAAGTCCCAAATCAGTCTCACTGGACTAAAATCAAGTCTAGTTCCTTCTGAAGGTTCTAGGGGAGAATCCATTTCTTCCCTTTTCCAGTTCTAGAAGCTACTTGCATTCCTTAGCTTATTGCCACATTACTCTAGCCTCTGCTTCCATCATCACATCATCTTTCCTCTGACTTGGACCCTCCTGTCTTTCTCTTATAAAGATTTTTATGACTACATTGGTCTTAGGACAATCTCCCCGTTTCAGGATCCTTAACTTAATCCCATTTGAAAAGTCTTTTTTGCCACATGTCACGTCTTCACAAGCTTCAGGGATTGAGGACATAGACACCTTTAGGGCCATGCAAGAACATTATATAGCCTACCACACATCTTTTTATTTTTTAGTTTTAATTCCTTTAATTAGTATTGTTCTCTTCCGCCATAAGGCCTTTGCACTAGCTATTGAGCCTTCCTAAAATACCTTTTACATTTTCTCCTACCTAGATAATTCTTCCTGCAGCTCCCAAAGTATTTCATCCTGCACAGGGGAACCTTTTACAACCTCTCTGACTAAATCAGTTTCTTCTTTTGCATACACTTAAGGTATCAGTTTATTGTCTTTATGGGTGTAATTCTTGCATTGACATTTTTGCCCCAATATACTTTGAACGAGTAGTTTATCATTATTTTTCTTCACTCCCTTTCTATTCCCATTGCCTCTTCAGTAAACATTTGTGAAAGGAGTAAGTAGTCTTTGCACATTTCATATAAAGTGTATTCCTAAATGTTTTCTGAGGCTTTTTCTCTAACAGTTGTGAACAGGATCCTTTTTCTGTTTCATTACATTTTTGTATTAATGCTAAATGTTGATCTTCCATCCAGTCACTTTACTGAGCCATCTCATTAATGCTAATCATTTCTCCATTTAGTCTCTTGAATTTTGCAGGTAAATGATCATGTGATCTACAAATGATTGTTATCTCTCTCTTTCTGATGATTATACATTGTATTTCCTTTTGTTGTCTAGTTGCACTGTCCAGGACTTGCAATATAATGTTAAATATAATGGTGAAATTGGACATCACTCTTTGTTCCTAATATTAATATGATTTATTGTATTGCATTACCATTTAAAAATGAAATTTGTTTTAGATATTTGTACACCTCATTTTCCAGTTAAAAGATGTTTCCTTCTGGGGCGCCTGGGTGGCTTAGTCGGTTAAGCGTCCAACTTTCGCTTAGGTCATGATCTCGCGGTTCGTGGGTTCGAGCCCCGCATCGGGCTCTGTGCTGACTGCCAGCTCAGAGCCTGGAGCCTGTTTCAGTCTGTGACCCCCTCTCTCTCTGACCCTCCCCTGCTCACACACTCTCTCTCTCTCTCTCCTAGAAATAAATAAAACAAAAAAAAAAATTTAAAAAAAAAGATGTTTCCTTCTATTTTCTAGTTTTTGAAGAGTTTTTAATTATTTCTTCTGCTTCTTATTCTTCCCCTTTAGTCTTTTAACATAATAATAATCCCAATTTTATATCCAAATTATTTCCTCCTTACCATACTCTTTCTTCTCTTCTTTTGTAATGCTTGTAAAACAAATGTTGAAGTTTCTAGATCTAATGTCCATAAATTTTCTCTAATAATTTATTTTCTTTCCCTTTTGATTTATATTCTGGGAGAACCCCTTTACCTTCTAGCTCACTAATTCCTTCCTCAGTTGTATCCATTCTGTTCATCAATTGAACTTTTCTTTTTGACAATCATATTCTCATTTTCTATGTTTTTGAATTGGTTCTTTTCTTAACTTCCTATCTTACCCATTTGAGGATATTAATTCAATTGTAAAGTCGTCTTCTCTGTGCTTTATAAACTATTACATTAGGTAGGTATAAGTTCCTTTTGTTGGGTAGCCATGGGTACTTAAATGTTTAAATTTTGAGTGATTCATGGTTAGGCTTTTTATATTTTACATGGATATGGATCTTGTATGGGTTTTCATTTTTGTTTTTGTTTTTGTTTTTTACTGTTTCCTGTTTTAATCTGCCTCTAGGATTGTAAGGGATGGATTGGATGTACTCCCAAGTAGAAAATGCTAGTAGTTGTCATTTGGGAGTAGACTTCCTTGTGCCTTGGGGAATTCAGTAGCTATGTGGAGTCACTGTCCAAGTTCTTGAATTATATTTTTAAAGAATTTCAGTTGGTTAAGTGTCCTTGTCTTGGTTTTGGCTTAGGTCATGGTCTCACAGTTCATGAGTTCAAGCCTCGTGTTGGGCTCTGTGCTGATAGTGCAAAACAGATATTCTCTCTCTCTCTCTCTCTCTCTCTGCCCCTCCCCCACTCTTGCTCGCTTGCTCTCTCTCTCAAAATAAGTAAATAAACTTGAAGAATTTCTATCTGTAATGCAGAATAGTAAACCTATAACTCCATGTTATTCCTACATTCTCTGTTTTCATTAATGTTTGTTTTCTGATTTCTCATTATCTTGATGACTTCCCTTTCTATTTGTTAAGCTTACTGTTATCCTCTAGGCAATTTTTTTGTTCTTGAAATGCAACAGGACCAATAAAGAGTTCTATCTTACCTCAGATGTTTTTTATTTAAGCCCATGGAATGTAATTCTAACATTTAAATTTAGATTTTAAAATTTTAGCAGCATGTTATTCAAGGCATAATTTAAAAAGCCACTTTTCCATTAACTGCAAGTATATTGTCCACATTTCAGATTATCGCATGAAAGATTTCAAGTTTTTATTGACAATGTCACATTATTTCCTTAACTAAAGACCTTTTCATTTAAATATTATATGAGGTATCTAAGATAGTCTGGTATCACAGAAGCATAGAATAGAATGATGGTTGCCAGCAGCTGAGGGAAGGGGAACTGGGGGATTGTTGCACAATGGACATAAAATTCATGTTATGCAAGATGAGTTAAGTTCTAGAAATCTGCTATACAACATAGTACCTATAGTTAATAATACTATATTATATACTTTAAAATATAAAAGAGAGGTTTCACATTAAATGTGCTTACCAGAAAGAAAAAAAAAAAGACAAAAACTGCACTACAAAAGAACAAAGAAACTTGTTTTTATATTTTATATTTAGCACTCTGATTGTGGTGATATTATCATACATATATGTGTATGTCCAAAATCATCAAGATGTAGATATTAAAAGTACAATTTTTTGTATATCAGTTATGCCTCAACAAAGCTAAATAAATAACTTACTTATTTACTATAATCTTGCCAGGTCTAGAGGAGAAGTGACAGTATTTCAAGGAAAGGTGAGAATCAAGAAATTTATAAACTGGTACTTTTTTAAGTTCTAGTACATCAATACAAATGCCTGAGGAGATGATGTTATTTTTTTTTTTTCCAGCAGTGGAAAATATTTAAGCAGTAGAGTTATGGAATCTAGTAAACTTCTGGCTTCTTCCTAAGAAAACCACAGTAAAATTGCTGAAGCTCATTATGAATCAGATAGGCTTCTTTCATTTAAGCTACTTTTTTTAAAAAAATGTTAATAGTTATTTTTGAGAGAGAGAGAGAACCTGAGCAGAGGTGCAGAGAAAGAGGAAGACACAAAATCCGAAGCAGGCTCGGAGATGTCAGCACAGAGCCCCATGTGGGCTCTAACTCAACAAACTGTGAGATTATGACCTGAGCTAAAGTCAGATGCTTAACCAACAGAGCCACCCTGACACTGCTCATTTAAGCTCTTCTTTAAACTACATTACTTGTGCTAAGGTCTTCACTTAGTGTAACTAATCAAGTAAGTGTGGAAGGAAGGGGGAGAAGACTTGATTAATTGATTTTATTAACTTGTTTATTGTGTAACAGTTTTCCGATCTCTACATCTTATCATTGACTATTATTTCCAGTATTTGAGTCAAACCATTTGAGTGAAAGAGTATAAGCTTAAGATAGGCAATTGCTGGTGTAGGGATCACACAAAACCAAATGTCCTCAATAGGAAAACATGCATACAACAACTTGGGGCCAGTTGGAAACAAGATGATGAGACACCATGGTAGAAACTAGATGTGAAATAACTGTACTCAGAATTTTTAATCCAAGGGTCTCTTTCTCCAAGAAAAGTCTTCGGAGGCCAATTAAGTTTATGCAAGAACGGGGAAGTTGCCTCCAGGGAAGTTTAATGCCTCCTGAAAAAGCCAAATAAGTGTTAAGTGCCTGGTATGTGATACTAAAAACCACTAAATATGATCCCTGTCTCCAAGAAAGAGTTTATCATGGTAATTAATAAACTGCACTTTGGTGTTTGCAGACACCATGGATTTAGTCCCAGCTCTGCCTCTTAGTAATTGTCCAACTTTAAGCAAGTATCTCAGTCTAATTCTGAGCCTCCTTTTCCTCATCTTGAGTAAAATGAGATAATAATAAAAATAATAAAAATATGTATCTAGTTCTAAGGATTAAATGATAAAAATATATGTGAATTGCCCAGTACAGTTACTGATGCACGTTAATATTCAGTTTATATTAGCTACAAAAATAAGTGTCCTTATTACTGCAGTCTTGTTTGAGAAACAAGATTTATACTCAGAACAAGTCAAATACCAATTCAAGATCATAATAAATTATTAGCTCTCACTGTATGCGAAGAATACTATAGGAAATAAGCCTTCTCTGATCACACTATATAAATAATGTACAGGTGCATATTCCCGCCACAAGCTGTTGTCTTCCTTGTACTTTTCATAATCTTCTTTTTTACTACCTTCTTATCTCACTACATTGTACGTTCTTTTAATGCAGGAGCCATGTTTCTTTTATTAATTTCTTGCACCCCCCCCACACCCTGATACAGAGTAGACACTCAATACATACTTATAGAGCTTTCGAATTAGAGAGAGGGGAAATTATCATTGGCTAGCATTATAGCAAAGCAGCACTGTGGAAAAGATGAGATTTGAAAGGGATTTTGAAATAGGAACAGGATTGGTTGGACAGAAAGATGCAAAAAGTATTTGGGGTTGGGGTGAAGGAAGAATGATATGTTAATAGGCATGAAATAGCTAAAACACAATAGGTGCACACAATGAATAAGAATGGAGTCATTTGATTTTAGGGGAAATGGCAATTGAAATAAATAGATGAGAAAAACAAGACCAGATAGTGACAGAATAGGGATTATAATACATGCTTGTAATACATCATGTAACTAACAGAGCTACAGTATACTAGAGGAGACTAGAACCCATGACTTCAGGCTGTCAGTTACAGGAGGGAGGAATTATATAGAGAGGTAACCACAAGAAAAGAGTCTACTTAGGAAACAATTGTGATATTCAAGCCCAAAGTGTAAGGGAAATGAGAGCAAGAGGAGTCACATATTATGTTTTATAATGCTCTTTTAGATTGGAAATGAATATTTATAGTTACAGTAAACACAGAACATACGGAGAACTGGTGAAGGTAAGTATACCATTCTGGTGTACTATAACTCAGTCCATTATATCACACTTGAACCATACATCAGTGTTGCAACTGTTCTTTATTTTCAGATATTTCTTTATGAAAAAGCAAACAGGTTCCAAAGAAGCTGGGGATAATCAAAAACTTATTTGGGATACTTTTGAAAATGAAGGCTCTGTGTATACTATGTGGTATTAGGTACCCTTATGACAAATCATACACAGAAGAGCTGTAGATAAATCAACCTTTCAGAAGTGGGCTGACGGTTTCTGACAGCAGTATAAAGCCATCTTTCAGAGCTAGTAATTCAGTCAGGCCCATCTGAATCATTTCCTCTATAAATTGTCTTTAGTGGGCTACAAGAAAAAGCCCCCGTGAACTAATAATTATCCCTTCTTTGTCATAAGTGTGGCCTGGGTTAGGAAAATGCCACCTTAAAATTAATTTTGTAATTTTTTATCTACCTGAAATCATTGTTATTAAAGTATAGCACATTTGCATGTGATCTGGTTTTTCATATGTATAGATCCAGAAAATCAGCATAATAATAAAGATAAATCTGTACCTCAGAATTAGTTAGACTCTCTGATTTATCAAGTCAAATATTTTGACCAAATTAACCATGTTATTCATTTAAAATAGACCAGTAGATACAGCTTTTGTCTTTTTATTATCTTTCCCTTCCTTTGAGTAAAAAATTATATTACATAATGAGCTAAATCATAAAGCTGCATATTAAAAATTGGTCCATACTACAACTTTGTATTAATGATGCAGCTGATGAAAATAAGTATCAGTAACCTAAAGATGCATGGTGCTAGGGACAAAGGTGGCATTTTACATTTTTATTAACACTTGTAATTTTCTCCTGCTTGATTTCTTTTAGGCCAAGCCCAATTTCTTCTAAACCATGGGTCAGTGAGCTCATGCTGATTCTCATATGAATGATGGGCTTGATTTTGCAAAGATATCACCAACTACCAATACCCAAGTCTAGCTACCATTATTATAAACAACCTAGACTAGAAGAGTATGAATTTGTTGTTGTTGTTGTTGTTGTTGTTGTTTTTAGAACAGTATGAATTTGAATGCATTATTTTCTTTCATTTCACTAACTATGGCAATCCAGGACAGCATCAGAATTGTCGATATTTGTGAAGCATTATATTTTTAAGTGTTCTTAACGTAACAAAATAGCACAGAACAAGATATTATCCCATTATACATAGTTACCTTTCCCTGTTAAACATCACAGGAAGAAAAAGAACACACTTTAAATGATCTTAGTAAGGTAAAGTTTTGCATTAAATTATCTCTTATAGCCAAATGTAAGGTTAAGAACAACAGGGTTTCACCAGAATATGATGCATACCTGCTTTAGTAGCTTTTCTATATCCTCCCAAATGAAAACAATATTATATTAATAAATCATAAGAGGCTTCTATTAGCTTGATAAGTATATTTAAAATACAAGTTAGAAAGGGATTTGTTTAAACACTTTAAATAAGTCCTTATCATACTATTCTAGTAATGTCAAATACAATTTTCATTTTTAAAAGATTTTAGTTAGAAATTTAATCTTTGAAAATATTAATAACAGCTTACAGCAGGTAAGCTATAAAATAATACTGGATGCTGTCTATTTAGTTTCTGGTTGAAAAAGCACAGCAGTACTTTAGTTCATTACCTTTGAAAAAAACAGTAACAAGATAATACAGCTGCCTCTGATTAAGATGTAAATTCTTTCTAATTAGAATGTAAATTCTTACATTTAAATGAAGACATCAATTGTCAGGATGCCATATGATATCTTATTCCACCTTGCCTGAATGAAGCCCTCACTGCTCATCTATGGCACTAAAATAGTTTTGCAATCCCTTTGTTCTCTGATTCTTGTAATATTCTCTCTTCATGTTCCCTTTTCACATTGCTTTTGTTTGTTTTCCCCCTTGCATCTGATATTGTTGTGCCTTGGGATTTTGCAGAAATTTGGAATGAAAATTGAGTTCAGTCAGTGCCAGTATTTGCTTGTGCCTCGATTACTTCTGCTGAATTTTCCTCAATGCAAATCAGGCAGGTTGCATAAAGTGGTGCATGTATTTGAAATAATTAATTTTCCGTAAAATGATGGATCAAGTCCAATCAACCTTCATGAAATCTAAATAATAGAATAGAGAATTAGAAATTAATTAACATTTTGTGTTGTTAATACTTTATAGTATAAACTAGCAATAGTAAGTTTTACTGTAGATTCTAACTTTTTCTTTATTAAATGTTGATGTAAACCTTCTGCCTCAATCATTTCTTTCCAGGAATATGTTAACAAAGAATCCTATATCAATAACATTGAAGGAGAGTTTTCAAAGATTATATAAACAATTAACCAGACAGTTGAATTGTTTGTGCTTCTCATTACTGAGTAATAGTGAAGTTTTATCTGGAATGATACATACCAGTTTATAGAAATCTGCTGTTATATTGGTCAAGGCCATGAGCCTCTGGACATAGTATACCTTTCTTTTACATCACATTCCTTCAACCAAAAGAGGTATCTCTTTAGAGGCAAATCAACTCAACCAACCTTATACTGCTAGGGAAGGAGAAACCTAGAAATTGAAAGGATGCATTAGTGATACAAAAATATCTCCCTGGGTTGTTATTGTTGTTGTTTTAACTTTTTATTATAGAAAGCTTCAAACAAATACAAAGTAGAGACAAACATAATAAATCCTATGTACTCATCAACCATCATCAATCATCAAGAAATTAACAGGGTAATAAAACATACAAACCTGAAGTAATAATGAGTAACATGCAAATAATATAGAATAGTGCACAATAGAAGCAAAAATGCAGTTTGATAACATTAGTGCTGTGGATGCTTAGAGAAGATTAGTTTGTGTTGATGGGCAAAGAAGAGAAAGAACATTCCAGGCAGAGTGCAGATACCATAAGAAGAGATTTAGGAATAAGCAAAGTCTGTGATAGTATAGAAGAGACTGGTATGATTTGAGTAGACGTTTGTAAAAGTAATTAATTTTGGTAAGGTAAGGGATGTAAGAGGCAGGCAATACATTTTAGTTCAAATTAGCCAAAGATGTAAGATGTAGGCTTTAGAGTGATAATATCAAAAAATACATTCTCTTTGGAGCACCTGGGTGGCTCAGTTAAGCGTCTGACTCAAGTTCAGCTCAGGTCATGATGTCACAGTTTGTGAGATCAAGCCCCACGTCAGGCTCTGGCCTGACAGCACAGTGCCTGCTTGGGGTTCTCTCTCTTCCTCTCACTCTGCCCCTTCCCCACATACATGCATGCTCTCTCTCTCTCTCTCAAAATAAACTTTACTTTCTCTCTCCCGGCCATCTTGGAGGCTGCTTTTGGTTGGGCCCGTCCCGCCCCTAAGGTAGGAAGATGGTGGCCGCAAAGAAGACAAAAAAGTTGCTGGAGTCCATCAACTCTAGGCTCCAGCTCATTATGAAAAGTGGAAAGTACGTGCTGGGGTACAAGCAGACTCTGAAAATGATCAGACATGGCAAAGCAAAACTGGTCATCCTCGCCAACAACTGCCCAGCCTTGAGGAAATCTGAAATAGAATATTATGCCATGTTGGCCAAAACTAGTGTCCATCACTACAGTGGCAATAATATTGAACTGGGCACAGCATGTGGGAAGTACTACAGAGTGTGCACACTGGCTATTATTGATCCAGGTGATTCTGATATCATTAGAAGCATGCCAGAACAGACTGGTGAAAAGTAAATCACTTAAAACTTTTCTTTAATAAAACTGGCCAGAGCTTGTTTTAAAAACTGTAAAAAAAAAAACAAAAAACAAAAAAAACTTTAAAAAATTATTCAAAAAACCTTTTTACCTAAACAAAAATCTCTCTTATTGTAATTAAAATTCCTTCCTTATTTTTATCCTATTGTGTTCACAAGCAGAAAGACATTTCTAGTGACTAAGAGTGGATTGCAAAAAAATTTTCATCTCTAATCCAGCTAATTAAAAATAAGTTTGATTAATGGATCTGTAATGATAAATTTTACTATATTGCATTTTATTTGACTTCTATACCCAGTATCAAGTACCCAAGTAATCAAGAAAAAATATAATTGTTATTATCCACATAGTCCCTTGAAAGTTGTTTAAAACCACAATATACAGGGGCGCCTGGGTGGCTCAGTCAGTTAAGCGTCCGATTTCAGCTCAGGTCATGATCTCATAGTTTTGTGCGTCGGGCTCTGTGCTGACAGCCAGCTCAGGGCCTGGAGCCTGTTTCAGATTCTGTGTCTCCCTCTCTCTCTGACCCTCCCCTGTTTACATTCTCTCTCTCTCTCTCTGTGTCTCTCAGAAATAAATAAAAACATTAAAAAAAGAAACCACAGCATACAGGGGTGCCTGCCTGACTTAGTCAGTAGAGCATGTGACTCTTGGTCTTGAGATCATGAGTAGAGCTTATTTTTTTTCAGATGACATACTTGGTTTTCCACAATTCCAAATTTGTGATATTATTTACATACTGTATTACTTTCTCATTGCTACTATAACAAATTACCACAAACTTAGCAGCTTAAACAATACAACTTTATTTTCTTCAGTTTCGGAGGACAGAAATCCAAAATGAGTCCTACAGGGCTAAAATCAAGAGGGGAGGATTCATTTCCTTGCCTTCTCCAGATTCTAGTGGCTACTTGGATTCCTTGGCTCATGACCCCATTCCCCCATCCTCAAAGCTAACAGTGTTAGGCTGAGTCCTTCTTACACTGCCATCTCTGGTTCTCTCTGCTACCTCTCTCTTTCACTTTTAAGGACCCTTGTGATTACATTGAGCCCACTGGAATAAACACAGTCTCCCTATTTTAGAATCAACTGATTAGCAACTTTAACTCCATCTGTAACCTTACGTCCCCTTTAGTATGTAAAGTAATGACAGGTTACTTTACATATGACAGGTTCCAGGATGAGGATGTGAACAACTTTGAGGACAACCGTTATTCTGCTGTTCTTACATTTCTTTCATATTTGCTCACAGTAACCACTTTGATAGACCATAGAGACAGAACTACTTCATTGACTCAGAAAGTAAGTCTTTCTCTGATTTAAAATAAACTAATATTGGGACTCCTGGTGGCTCAGTCGGTTAAGCTTCCAACTCTTGATTTCAGCAAAGGTCATGATCTCATGGTTTGTGAGATTGAGTCCTGCTTGGGACTCTCTCTCTCCATTTCTCTCTGCCCCTAACCTGCTCACTCACTCTGTATATCAAAATAAATAAACTTTAAAAATAATAATAATAAAATAAAATAATATTATTTTAGCTGGTTTGAGAAAAAGAAAAAAGAGGAATGAAACTAAGTATTACAAGTCACAACAAGTGCAGGATGAAAGACTAGCATTTTTACAAAATTGTATACTAAAATCAATCCTTGTAGACATGACCAAAAAACTGTTTCAAAGAAGGGAGTAAGAGGGCACCTGAGTGGCTCAGTCAGTTAAGCATCCAACTCTTGATTTGGGCTCAGGTCATGATCTCATGGTACATGAGATTGAGCCCTACATCAGGCTCTGCACTGACAGCATGGAGCCTCCTTGGAATTCTTTCTCCCCCTCTCTTTCTGCCCCTCCCCGACTCATGCACCATCTCTCTTTCTCTCAAAATAAATAAAACATCAAAAAAGGGGGAGGAGGGGATAAGAAACTACTTTTTTTCTTTTACAGATACTCCTTCCTTTTAGTCTTTAAACACTCCTATAATCAAGTATATTTTCCTCCTTTTAATGATAAGCAAGCTGAAGCTGGATTACTTTAGGTATTCCCAAAAGACACAGTTAATGTGAGATTCCAAAGTTTTCATACTATACTGTGCCAAATTCTGTGAAATGTGAATTGTATCTATCAGTCAAGAAACATTTTTTCAAAGGACCAAGACATTCAGCGTATTATGGAATCAATGGAATCAATATGTATGAGACACAATCCCTGCCTTTAAGGCATTTATAACCTAGTTGTAGAAATAAGATAAAACATCGTGTTTTAAATAAAGATTAAGATAGGCTTGGTTTAGAATCCTTGTTCTTTTACTGCTTTATCTTTTACTATATGTGAGCCTGGTTTTCCCTTCCTGTCTCATAAGGTTGTTACAGAGATTAAGTATGCATGAAATCACTTAACCCAGGTTCTGGTACATAGCAAGTACTCAGTAAATAGTAGCTGCAATTATTGTAATAAAATTCTATCAGTACAAGGGCTGAGTTAATGATTATCCAGTCAAGGGATATACGAGTTCAGTAGAAGAAAAACTAATTATAGGATGAATGATTTCATGTTGAACTTGCAGGTATATACAAGGATTTCTTGTATTTATGAATGTTAGGAGTAGCGGTGCAGTGTAGTGGTAAGGTGCTCTAGCTCTGGAAAAGAATGCCTGGTTTCAAATTCCATCTCTTTATTAATTGCCTGTGCTTTAGGTTCCTCATTTGTATAATAGGGATCAATATAGTACCTACATCATGGAGCTAAATGAAAGGATTAAATGAGTATGCAAAATGCTTAGAAGACTCTCTGGCACATAGTAAGTGCCACAGAAGTTATTATTAGTATCAAGGATACACCTTGTATAGCCCATCCTCAGTGATCCATTGTGGTTGACAGTGACAGTAAAGAATACATGTAGTCTCAGTTTCCCCTAGCCATAAAAGTGATTTACAGAGCTGGATGTAGCATAAGGATATGACACATGCCTACAATGTTCTTAGCAATATGCTTCAGGTAATACAAAATGTCAAACTTCTTAATTTCTAGAAACCTCCCTGGCTGATGAGAAGACAAAACTGATAGTGGATGAAATAGAAATTAATTGAATTCTAGCATGAGGGTGAACTACCTTCTAAGTATAGTAGGAATTCAGAGAATGGAGAAATCATTATGGATCATACCACCTTACTAGAGAAAGTAGGACTTTAACTAGGCCTAGAGTAATGGGTGGGATTTTATTGAATGGTGAAAAGATGATAGACAATTCTGAACACAAAAATCTGCCCCCAGTCTAGACTATCATGCATTTTTTGTTCTAACCTTTAAGTGAATGAGGAGACCATAAATTCCATAAGCCCATGGAATCATAAATAAATGTGTTTTAGGGGTGCCTGTGTGGCTCAGCCTGTTAAGAGTCAGACTTAGGCTCAGGTCATGATCTCACAGTTTGTGAGTTCGAGCCCCACATTGGGCTCTGTGCTGACAGCTTGGAGCCTGGAAACTGCATTGGATTCAGTGTGTCTTCTCTCTCTGCCCCTCCCTCCCCCTCTTCCTCTCTCTCTCTTAAAAATAAATAAACATTAAAAATTTTTAATAAAAAAATGTGTTTTATATTGAAGGAATTTAAGAACAGGAATTCATGGACAGATTTTAGGTATTCCAGGAACTTGGGTGGAAGACAATTTCTTCTTTATATTCCTAACCTCCCACTAAAATTTAGTTGCTTTCTCAATTATGAATATAGACAATAAACCACAATTAGCATTAACACAGATTTTTTCCTCATAAGATTGTAACTATACATGTATCTTGAAATATCATTTATATTAATTTCCTTTGCTATATATATTAAGCCTACTGCTATTCTTACTATTTAATAGTTAATTAACATTTTTTTAGCTTTTATTTATTTATTT